>NW_027460291.1:42272767-42563705 GCF_050947875.1 Dermacentor variabilis
AACAGACGCTTCGGTACAGGCTTTGCGCACTGCTAAGTTATTTCTTGCGTAGCCATGACATGTATATTGCTGCCACTTCTTTAAAACACTTACACCCTGTATTCTTATGATTGAAAGTTTCGCCCTCTGCTCAAATTTTGGTGTTTGTCATTGCATTGCTTTATTCGAATGTGTGTTTCTGGTACATTGCTAGTATGTGTATACAAGTATATCGCCCAACTTCGCATTTGTTCCTTCGAATCCTGCTTCGTTCTTTTTCCGTTCCCCTGACAGAACATTAAACAGGTTGTACATTCTGTAAGTATAGATAATGTGTGTACGATTTTGTTATTATACGTGCAGTGTCAGTAAGCTATAATATCTCATTATAATATCTCACATATCATAATATATCGTAATATCTCATAATATCTCGACTGTTGAAGGCGATAATGATCATTAGAAGATTTAATCACTTCATATAGAACGCAGTCATCAGCATAGAGACGGATGTTGGAAGAGCAGTGAAGTGGCAAATCGTTTATGTATAATAAAAAAGAAGCGGCCCAAGGACGGAGCCTTGGGGCACACCTGAGGTCACATCAAGAGTAGCGGAGTCAGTCGAACTGCAAGAGACGAACTGGGAGAGAAATGAGAGAAAGCTTAAAATCCAGTTAACCAAACGAGGATTATTCAGTACAGCCTTAAGTTTAGCAATAAGTTTAGAATGTAAAACGGTGTCAAATGCCTTCGAGAAATCTATAAAAATGGCGTCAACCTGGTTGCCTACGTCAAGGTTAAATGAAATGTCATGTGTGAGCTCAACTAGCTGCGTTAACGTGCTAAAACCACGCCTAAACCCATGTTGCATGTTAGACAGTAAATTATTTGATTCCAGAAAGAGGGTGATGTGCTTATGAATGATGTGTTCCAACATTTTGCATGACTGTGACGTCAGTGAAATTGGTCTGTAGTTCGTCAAACACTGCTTATCTCCAGATTTATAAAGAGGGAGCACTTTGGCTAACTTCCATGAAGAAGATACAGTAGAGGATGATAAGGACTTTCTGAATATGACTGACAGATATTTTGATTTATATGTGCGATTTATATGTCATCGTTACGATCGAGACTTTTCGCCTTTTTCAACACTTTCTTCTTTGAACCTAAATACGCTCTCTTCTCGACGCCGTGTCGAATCATTAAAATTCTTGCATTTCACTGTCAATTCTTTAGTTAGGCTCTCAAATGATAATTACATTAACTTCGCGCCGGGATCATCAACGAGAAGACATCATGACCTAAACTTAATACCCTACTACGCAAGTACTAACACGTTCAAATTCAGCTTTTTTCCCCGCTCAATCGAAGACTGGAATTCATTACCTGGATCCATTCGCTCATGCTCATCCCAAATTTTTGCAACCTCCATCCCAGATGCATAATCATGGGTATGGGTATGGGCATAATCAGGCATGGGTATGCCTGGCAGCATTTGTATAACTTCTTGTGTATTCTTTCATCAGTGCTCTCTTGTAAAAGTGTTCACTTGTATTTTTGTGTGTTTTCCTTTCATCTGTGGTCTTTAAATGTGCTCACTTGTGTTTACCGCTGTATTCTCCAATGCATTTTATGTACATTTTTCTTAACCCACTCCTGCTATAGCGCAAATTGCGCTGCAGTATGTATAAATAAAAATAAATAAATAAATAATTCTATAACGTAATTTGTCCGTATATGATTTCATGCCCTCGTACATGCGTACATTATTGGTGATTAGATGTTTGTCCTAAGCATCTGTTTCCATGTCAAGCTGTTGATTGCTGGCAAAGAAGGGGGCGGCCACTTGCTCGGTAGAATTCATGAGGCTACCCCCTCCTTGGGGAAAAAAAATGAACTGAGTTTAAGTGAATAAGAAGCAATCTCGCAAAATAGATTAGGACACTGCACTGAGTGCATTGTCTCACGGCCACATGCATGCAGCTTGACGGCCCACTGCTTGGCACGGACTAAGTAAACTACATCGTTTACTCACGTCGCCTGGTATCCGAAGTCACGCAAACAGGCTCATTTCACCACCTTTCTATCTTCGCGTGTAGTCCAAGATACCGTTCCCTCCTTCTTTTGGAACACCGAATTCTTCGCCGTTGCTCTTTATTCTTAACGCAATGTAAGAAAAGAAGAAGAAGAAGAAGAAGAAGAAACTTTAGTATAGTCCGGCAGTTCTAGATGTGGTGGCTTCAGGTGACAGCTCCAAGTTCTTGGACTCGAGCGGCCTCTTCGGCTTGCCGGAAGGCCCAGAGCTGGTCTGCCATCTCTGAACTTCTGATAGCCGCCTCCCAGCAGCGGCGACGCCTACGGAGAAGGTCCCCGGCGGCTGCCGCAATCTAAGAGTACACAAAAAATATTCGTTAGGCGGTTTGCTTCGCAGCTTACAGAGCCGGACAATTAAGCGCTGCCCTTCTTGGCAAGCATGTAGGAACGATAATATGCGTCACGAATGGGCTTTTGCATTGTGTTTCCGTGTTCGGCGCTGAGATATACCCGGGGTGTACTTGCTAACTTTGGCCAAGGTTTGAAAAAAAAATGCAGAAGCTCTGTAGGAGGACGCTACAAATGCTTGTTGTCCGCTATTGTGTCGAACAAGTCACAAGTATTGTGTTCTACTTAATTGCATGATTATCCAAGAGAAGTTAGTATCGCAAGCACCAACTTTAACCAAAACTTCCAATGAGAGGTACCGCGTTCTCATAAACATCTAATTCTGCAGTTACTAACTTACCGTTTGTTATGTAATATCTTTCTGCATCGAAAAGGAAGACCACGAAATATGAAAAAAAAAACCCGTGGCCCGACCGTTTGCCCACCGCGATTGCAGTTCTTTTAAACGGGCCACATAGGAAGAAATTTGACACTGAAGCTTACGCAAATAGACAAGTATTTTTTTTATTTAAACAGTAGGTTTCGGCCAATCAATAAGAACAGCTAAAAAGTTTCCAGTTTACGCGAGGTGATTGCTGGCAAAACACCGTTGGCCATGTGGAGAACGAGGTGTTGCAATTATCATTTACAACGAACAATATTATGTTTCTGCACTAAAAAAATGACCTTTTCATTGCCTGGTGCTGGTTCCAATATGATAAAAGAAATCTGGTTCAATAAACAATATGACCCCTTCTATCGAAAATGGTTAAGCCTCATTATGTCAACGTCACTACTTTTAGATCGAAAAAGAATTATGTGGTTGCACGGGTAACATACATGCACACATACAAACACATAAAAATGGGCATGCGCGCGAAGCGCATGAAATTCCCAAACACCTCGCAGAGTTCAAGATAATGTTATTTCGCATCAATAACTAAAACCCCGTTGAACAGGAAACTTTGTTATGCGATATAATTTTATGTCCCCAAAACGTTAGCAATTTTCTTCTTCTGGAACATTTTGCAGACAGAAAGTTAAATAGCTCCATTGATAGGTTCTGCTATAATTATTTTCTTCAATATTGCCGCTGTTCCCCAAGTGCACGTGCCAGTGTTACGTAAATGTCGCGGTTATCGCGTGCCTGTACTGAAGACAACGACGACGGTTAAGAAACAACGCAGAGACGTCGATGTGCGAAGCTCAGCTTCATTCACGGTTACGAGAGTGCCAAAAGAGGTATACGATAGCTGCAGGAAGAATACACGCTGAACGCGCTTCCGACCTCGCGACTACCGTGCTATGGCGGCGCTGGAGACGATTCGCGCCACCTTTAAACTATCGCTTCATAACAAACCGGGAAAAGTTGTCCCGAGCAAAAAGCGACCCAAAAGCGGGGATGCATATCACCTGTAGGTTGGTTGGTAAAACTTGTATTGAGTGTCCTGCAGATTGCTGACCCGGGCACCGGTCTCCCATGTCGGCACGTCGAGGCCTTGCCTAGACGACGCTTCACGGCCAAGAATCGGTCAGTGAGCGTGGAGCTAAGCAGGGCATAGGCCCAATCCTTGTGGGGATGATGATGCCCACACAGAGTACACTCGTGAGCCAAAGTTCCCGGGAAGATTATACTTCCGCGCCCTCAAGCTCAGCATGCTGATGGAAAGCATACAAGTTACTAAAGGAATTCGAGCTCTATCTGCTAGAAGGAATGCCCCGTGACTGATGAGGCAACTCAGATTTTTTGTTTTTAGGATCTTCTGCCCGCAAACATTCGTGTATGAGTTTTGGTATCTGGGACAGCGTATAGCTCTGGTAGCTACGAAAAACTCTAGGGACATTCAGGCGCCGGTTCTAATTTCCGGACTCGGAACTGCAGTCAGCGCTCAGGGAGAGGGTACTGACGAGACGACGCTACTGGCGGACCCCTCGTCGGGAAAGAAATATTTGCCCTGCATATGGCTTTAAGCCATCTTCGTCGGAGAGTTTCATCCGCTAGAAACTAGCGAACGTTTAGACCAACCTTTTTCTTGGTGCTCGATTTAGAGCACGGGAAGCAGCACTACGGCGAACTTTTGAATAATACGGTAAATCACACGCGGAAACTCAGGACAGATTATAAAAACAAATCACTTGCCGCAAGTCAACAAATATTCTAGTCGGAGAGGGCCTTGAGTAGCAACCCTTCCAGGGGACAGACTGAGTAGTACGAGCCTTTAAAAAAGTTGCTTCAGAACCACTGATGCAGAGGGAATTTCACAATGTAAAATTAACATGACTGCGAGCGCCCCCCCCAAAAAATTTATTTGGTCGACACATCAGGCGGCAGAAAATTCACTGCGAAATTGTTATTACGACGGTGATGTCTGTACATAAAGACTTCTGCGAATTTAGCGCTCGGCCACAGAACGTAGCCATGCAGTGACGACGAAGATGAAATGTGTTTCTTTTGTAAGGAAAAGAGAGCGCAAAAAAAAAAGAGAAGCGTAGTAAGGGAAAGCGCTTTGCTGCAGCGTCCACTGACAAGGCCGAATACCATATCTCAAGGCATTAGCAATGCGCCACACAAAGTCACGTAAAGAGCCTGCCTCTGCCTTAGCTGCATCTCGATCGTATTATGCTACAGAGAAACGCCCGGAGTGTAAAGCCGACATAAAAATATATAACCACTTACCTTGATTCCTGTGCAACTTCCTTTAGCTGGTAATAAACTTCGGGGCCAACGATCGTCTCATCTTCACCAGGTCCACGAAGTCAAATGCGCATCTCTCCAAGCATATCTACGGCCTCGACGCCGTCAGCAAGGGGTGTTTTCTCCCATGCTACCGCTCAGTGGAGCGACGGCGAGGGAGAAAACCCTCGTTGTACCTTTAACCTTTTTCATTACCGATGTTTCTTGGCGTGCTTCGCTGTGGTTATCCAAATATTTGCGAGACAATTTTCTGGTTCGCTTCCTCCATTTTATGTCAACTTTTATCATGCACAAATAACTGAAAACTTTCTTTGGTCACGGCTTTCCTCCCACTTCTCTCAATCGCTTCTCCAATTCAATCTTGCTGCTATCTTCCTTGCTCTCGAATGATGTCCTTCCCATGTCACCCTGCACCCGTTGATTATGTGTATTTCCGTGTGCTCTCAAATAATGGCTACCTAACCCTTGTTGCTTAATTGCCAACTTTGCTCGAACCTCTAATCTCATGCACAAGACCGCAAAGCCGGAAGCCACACTTGGCACCATCGCCCCTTTACAGATCCCTCTAACCACCTCGCACCTATTGTGTAACTTCCTGTATCCTATGCTGGCTGTCCTGATTATCATTATAAATCATGATTGCCGATTTTTCTTTTCTAAACTTTAAACCTAACTTATGTCCCTCTTTCCTGCAAATGTGTGTGTATGTGTGTGCGTGTGTGTGTGTGTGTGTGTGTGTGTGTGTGTGTGTGCGTGTGTGCGTGTGTGTGTGTGTGTGTGTGTGTGTGTGTGTGTGTGTGTGTGTGTGTGTGTGTGTGTGTGTGTGTGTGTGTGTGTGTGTGTGTGTGTTTGTGTGTGTGTGTGTGTGTGAACAAGGTAAAAGCGGGGGCCAAAGTTTCGACAAGTGCACATGTCTTTTTCAATGCGACATATGTTTTACTCGGGACAGTATATATTAGGTAGGGTTCTTCTAAAGGGGAGAGGCGGCAAGACGGGTGGGTGCGGCAACGACCGAAGGTGTGTTAATGGCGAGGGTGCGGAATTGGGAACAAAGGAGGGCTGTGCACTAGGCCGGTGACACGGCCGTGTGCACAGCAGCTCTCTGTTACAGACTTCGCTGGTAGTCGTGGGCTATCGTGTCTCTGAAAGAGATAATATTAGGAGCGGCCGATACGGTTCTCGCGAAAAAAAATTATGAAAAAATTACTGAAATAGAATAAATAAGAAATAAAACAATATAGTAAGAACCACTATGTTACCAAACTTAGTGTTGTTGCCTATAGTTTGAAATTCAGCATATCCAATAGATTCTAAAGCTGCCTTTGAAACATTTATGACCATTGGTTGCAATGTCTTGAACTTAAGAATTTAGGTAGGATTCTCTCTATTTCTTTTTCTCGTTCAGAACGGAAATTTGACCGTAAGATGTAGAGTTTAAGTTCGTCAAAGATATGATCTGGCTGGTTGAAATGCTCGGCAACGGCTTTGGGAAGCTTTTTAGCTGTGTCAGCGCGATGTCCGTTTAATCTGACGTTCATTGGTAGTCCCATTTTAATAGAAGGAACATTAAAGCATATAAATCGCATCCGAACTTGCACAAGGAAATCTGGTTCTCACTTCATATGTAGGACGATTTGCGCTGCTTTTATTTTAATGTTACTTTGAAGGTGCCTGCAGGTTTTACACCTGGGGCAAAAACATGCTTTTATTAAGGGGGAATGACGTTGACTGACTTTTGCGTGCACTGACATGTGTTTAATGTTTCTACTGCGGTGATAGTTAACCCTTGGTACATGCGTGAACGCTTTTCTCAGACGCTCGTTACTTTATAATATTGGGTGGTATTTTTGTAGGATGTTGCTTATCTTTGGGAGGGCGTTAGCGTATTTTGTTATAAAGGCTGGCGGTCTGTCAGATTCTGGTGTAGGCTGCTTCTTAGATAATTCCGACTCTCTCTCCAATCTCGACGCGACATCATAAGCTATGTCGACAGCAACCTGTGGATAGTTTCTTTCTGCTAGCGTTGTTTTAAGGTGATTTAGGCGAAGAGGTATAATTGTTGTCTTCGCTGCAGATTCTTCTTATTCGTTTTGCTTGTGCGACAAAAATTCATTGCTTTGAGTGTCGCGGGTGATTTACTGTTGTAGACTGAATATTGCTGGCTATCTGTAGGCTTCCGTTAAAGTGTAATTCTCAGTCTTCAGTTTTCTATGTAGACTGTCGTGTCGAGGAAGTTTGTTTGACTGGGAGAGTGGGGAGCAGGCAATTTACTACTGCAGCGAAGGAAATGAACTTGGTAAATAAGTCGGTTAAGGCGCTTATGCCGTGTTCCCATATTTTAAATATGTCGTGAATATAACGCAGATATGTGAGGGGTTTTAATGGGTAGGATTTCATCAGGTCTGCTTCAAGCTGTCCCATGAAAATATATGCATACGGGGGACCAAATGGTGTTCCCATGACAGTGCCGGAAGTTTGCAGGTAGTAAATAAAACCCAATTCGAAATTGTTGAACGTGACAAGTAACCTAAGGAGGCAGAGGTAAACTTTCAGTTGTTAGTCAGCCATGTATCTACCTTTTCTTTAAATCCAGTGTAAACTTAGCCTGCACGCTACACATATATCATGAACTGGCTAAGATGAAACCGTGGTTGGTGCCCATGGTGCCAGAGCGCAGGTAAAACAAATGCATATTGGTAAAATATAATGTCCGTCTCATAGATATCTGCGGTTTAAGGTGCAATATGATAGATGTGAGCAAAGGACAAAGAAGAAGCGGAGCTAGCGATGTCCCACCAGCCGGTCTTTGTGGAGCAGATGAAGAAAAAAAGCAGCTGGACTGGAACTAGGCATCATAAAACCAATTTGTCTTACTTCCAATGTCGTCAACTTATTAGAAAGAATTGTTCACGCCCGTATAACAAACCTTATGCAGGATGATACACTTCTCAGTCCTTGTCAGATTTGATTTCGTCCCGGGAACTCCTTATGGTGCGCCCATGTATATCTAGAAAGCCGCATTAAACTTGTTCTCCGCAAACAGGAGTACACAGCTTTGGTGACGCTAGTTGTAGCAAAAGCATGGAAACCTGTAGAATATCGTATTCTATTGAATAAACTTCCGTCTACCAATTTTCCGAAGTATATGACCACTTGTATATATGAACTTATGAGAGATAGAGATTTTTATTGTTATGAACGCAGTATTTCGATGTCTAAACACAAGTGACAAGAGATGTACCACAGGGTGCCGTTCTTTACCCCTTATATTCAACATTTTGTTGGGTACAAGTGGTCACAAATTGCGTGCCCGTGTCTATCTCGAGATGGCCGCCATCGCCACCGCAGCCACAGCGCCGCTTACGAGGCGATAGGGAGGAAAGCTCCCCATTGTTGCTGACCTCGTAGGACCGGTTGGTCATGTGGGTAGCAAGATCGCGACGAGGGACGAGGTGGCCTCGGCGAGGAGCAGAGTGGTTTAGGAGACGGAGCAGCGTCGTCGCGCACCGAGAGACAGCTGAAGATGTGGTCGGCAGGCTGAAACCCCCAGGCCGACGTCTTCGCCGGTAGATCGAGAAACGGTGCGAGTCCGGCAAGATCGTCGGCAGCGAGGTAGCAGCAGCCCGACGCTCCTTCAGATCGGGATCTCGGCGAGCACGCCGCAGATAAGCCCCGTGTTCTAACCGGCTCTCAGAACTTCCCGCCGAACATTTTCTTTTTATTCACGTTTCATCTTTCATTTAATTATTGATCGCGTGTTTAATTTTGCATATTCTGTAAGTGTAGTGTTTGCCGCGTTTATTGCGACGTGTATTTTTCATTTCTATCGGGTATTTTTCGATTATTTCGCGAGTGTTGTAAATTTCCACGTGGTGAGGTTCGTGTCGCGCGTCGTGTCAGAGTGTGTTGTGTGTGACCTGCACGCCTTCCGCAAAGCTTTGCACCGTCTGCTTGTAGCTTGCTTATTCTTTTTTTTTCTTATCATGTCAACGGCATGAATTCATTTTATTACACTGAGTGCTTGGTTTTAAGCCGCCTCCCGTCTCATGCCTGTTGTCCACGGTCTATCCATGCCTGTCGACCACGGATCTTATTCTTCGGTCAGCAGTCGAACCATCCATAAAAGCACGCGGATTGGGTTTGCTGTCTCTCCGTCCCGCCTGGTTCCCCCCCCTCCCCCGGAGAGTGCCAGTAATCATACCCCAATCATTGACACAATTCCTTTGTCTCTGGAAATATACGCTTATGGTTATGCCGACGACATCGCATCTTTTACACCCGCAACTAATGTACATTCACTACACCAGCCATTGAAGAATTACTTATGAATGCTTGAGACATGGCTGGAGTGGTTACGCACGTCGTTAAATGTTAGCAAAAGTGCGGTACTAGTCTTTCCGGTAACTGCACAGGTGCATATACCTCTACAAATGCACCCCGAAATCATTCCTCAAATCAACCCTCAAAGGAACACCGGATTCTCGTGCAGCAACGCTGTGATAGCTTGAGAGCTGTCACCCGAGCATAGCGGTAAGAAATGTTAGCATGGTGTGCAGCAGAAATATCCTCCGTAGGGATCTTTCAAGGAAGACCAAGAATATCCATTCCCCAGTAGATCCAAGCAATGGTAGCATAGTCAATTCACTAGATGGATTTCATGAGCTGGCGAGGCCGTTCTTTAAGAACTTATATGCTGAACTAGCTGCCACTCCAGCTGTTTTTCCATTTGTTACCCCAACTGAGCCGCTGGAAGTTTCCCACTCAGCCATATGTAGTTGACGAAGAGCTCTTTTCGCCTTTGAAGACTATGAAGCATAATTGCAGTACAGGATTCGATGGTTTGACAGTTGAATTTGATGTTAAGTTCAGACAACTGTTAGGGAAGCCTTTCACATCAATGGTGAATAGGCTGCTCAGTAAAGAGACTTCCGGTGCCTGCAATAAATGGGCTAATCGCTATCCTTTGTATGGATGAGACCAGAAGCACCGATCTAAGGCAATGACGTCCTTTCGCACTTCTGAACTGCGATTATAAGGTCAAAGCAAAGTGCCTTTGTTGCGGTTCACTCCAGTGCTTAATGCTGTATTGGGCCCCTTTCAAGCATATTGCGTTCAGGGTCGTTCCACTTTTTCACCAAAATGAATCCGGAGTCCTCAATTACAGCTTGCCTCTTAATCAAGTTTTGTTTTTGGCACGTAAAATCGCTGAATGTCATTGTTAATATTAAAAAAATGACATAACGACGGCCCTGGCGGACTGAGACAAAATCTCGTGACTCAGCACTGAAACATCGCGCCGAGCAAGTAAACGAGAGTTTACGCAGTTTTTGAGATGAAGCACGATCGCAGGACTCATTCGCAAAATTTCGCTCACAATCCCAGGCACTTCGTGTTGCATATATATAAAGCTCTTACTGACAAGAAAAATCTTTAAACATTTTCTGTGAGAAGTGGTTTATCTCAAACATTAGTTGCACCCTGCTGTATTATTTTCCCCAAACGTAAAGACTGCTTTACATTATTTTCCTGCAGGCGAATCTCATTTCCAATTTCTATGGCAAAATAAATATTTTTGTCTAAAATAACATTTTATTACGCCTTTGTACCATTACTCATCCTCCCCCTTTATTCTTTCTTTCTGTGTTTAGTGCTCCAGCTACGTACTTAATCGGTCAAATACTAGCCAGCCTCAACTTGTCAGTTACTTGTTTTCAATACGTATGGCGCGCGTGCAGAACGAGGTATATCGCAAACTCTTATCTAGGCAAGGGTTCTGTAACCTGTTTTTATAGCGCTAATTTTTATCTCGAGACGAACGTCGCCCGGAAAATGTCCTCACTACCCCCGGTAGAAGGAAAGGATGAAAGAGTTACGCTGAGCCGATTAACTTCCAGGGTTGAGCTGTGACAGCACGGAAAACACTAAGTTTAAATTATTTAATCTTTCGAAGATCAGCATAGCAGCACAACACTACGTAACATTGCTTTGCCCAATAATTTCGTCCGCCCTTCCATCGGACGTTCGAGAACGGATTTCAGGTCAATGCTCCTAAACCAATGCATGCATCAAACACGCACCGTAGCGACCACTTCGTTTCCTGAGCATGTCATAAAACGTCTTTCGTGTTATGCAGCTGGGCAGAAACAGAATTGGAATGTCGGTGGCCAACGGAGCGGGTGACACAACACGCAGCACGCCTGGTCAACTTTGTGTCGGGAACAATACGCTCGTCCACCACTCTCCGTCACTTCAGCTAAGAAGCGGTTGACGAAGCAGGCTTTGTGCTGAAACAGCCACCGTTGCGCTCTAGCCTCGTCGCCTTTGTGACTTAATGAGTTCGACGAAACTGGCTTTGGGCCTAACACGACAACGCCGCCTTGTCGGGATATGAGTGGGGAAGTTGCCGGAGGAACGTCGACGAAGGCCCCTTCCCACGGGCCGACCAAGACGCAGGACAATGGCTACCCGGGCGCGCTACTCGGGAAGGCTCCGAGTTCTACGAAATTCGTGTGATGTCGGTTTCGGACCGAGAACCTGTGTGTGGGTGTGAGTGTGTGTGTGTAAGCCTCCCTGTGGAGAGGCATCGTGTTTAAAATGACTGGACGAACGTTTCCGTCCACTCGGAATCAAGGGGGGACCAAATGCTTATAAGCCGCTGTTGTGCAGATGCTCGACACTTTCTTAAGCAGTCATGTTAGTCTGAGACACTTTCTTAAGCAGTCATGTTAGACTGAGACACTCTCTCAAGCAGTCGTGTTAGACTGACCTACTTTCTCTCGCAGTCATGCTAGACTGATGAATTGCATGTAAATACTGCAAATAAACCGTTATTCCTCGTTCTCGATGACAAGCAGTCCTTCCCTTCATCAACGCCCTCAGCGTGGATAAGTTGGTCGACGGCATGGGCCAGCTACCTTCTAATTCATGCCCGACTCCAATCTTGACAACGGATCACGAGCGATGGCATTGAGTCCCAATCCTGACAGCCCGAGGTCCTCATCGCCCGCCGCACAGTACAGAGTGGAGACAACCGCGGTGTCTTCTGCGGCGTTGGCCATATCCGTAGAGATGCGGCGCGGAGATGCGCCGTAGAGATGCGTTGTCGCGCTCATGTGTCTTGTGCGCGGTTTTGCACTATATTACTGCCCTTCCCCTAGCTCCATTGGTGTCTGGTGTTTGTAATAGCAGAGCCACGCCGAATTTTTTAATTATTCACCCTTCACAATCGACGGAGTGCAGCTTGGACCACGGACTATGAGTGACAAGGAATACCGTTGAATGCAATCTTTACAATATACCGACCCTGTTCACACAAATAAAATAAGGCCCACTTTAGCACCCGACTTAGAGACGCATCTTATGTCGAGGACGATTCGTGTCGCTACTATATCACCAATACTTCTACTGCTACGATCTCATAAAAAAATGTGATCGCGGTCACAGCCATAGTGATCACCTTAAGACACCTTACATTTCCTTGCCATGTGTTCTTACTCACCACGCGTGAGTACGTTCAACTAGATATAGTTTTTTCCCAAATGAAAAAAATGTGGCGCATAAAACACGAGTAGCCGTACTAAGCACCGGTACTCACCTAACTCGAGTATAAGCACTCCACTCCGCTCTTTCTTTCTCATCGTAGAATGAAAAAGTGATGCATGATACAAGAATAAAACAGAGAACATCAGTTTTTCGGGAATATATTCATGCAATGGAGCAAGAAGCTTTAGCATCATTATTGCGTTTGGGTTTATCGCTTCTGATGTCAAAGTCAGCTAGGTTAGATCATAGTCCTCAAACTGCCAGTTTGCGCGACCAATTTTTTTTTAAAGGAGAGTAGAACGATTCATTCGTTTGGTAGAACGGTAGCCAGTGCCATCGAGGTACGAAACTGGCGTGTTTTATTACTGGTATTGAACTGCGAGGGGAACTCCCGTGCTTTTTTGAGTTTATGTCCCGAAGCAGCTGGTCATCGTGCTTTTCTTTTTTTTTCATCTGGTCCGGGAGATAACGGAGGCAACCGAGATTGCCAGACGTCGTGACCAATGCGTTAGCACGCCGTCCTTGTTACTAAGAGAAAAAGAACTTCAGCTTTTGTGCGTACAACCACTATCTTGAGCGCAAAAAAAGCGTGTTTCCCATGATGTGCAACCATGGGACTTCGGCACGTGTGGGCGATGGTATAAGAAGCCGTGTTTCTTTCAAATAAACGTTGTTGAAATTCAACGCTTGTGGTGTGGTTTTCTCGTATCGTGTCCCGTCTACGTTTTGCGCTGTCAACACCAGGATGGAAAACCAACAAGCCCAAGCTGCAATTCTAGCGAAATACTAACGCGACAATAGCAGTGATGGGGACGGAAAAACGCAGTTTTACGCAGAAAACTTGGAGCAGAAGACGGGGCTATGGAGTCTCCCGCGGTTTTCAGAAGAAACGTGTCCGCGCATGCAGTCTGGGCATAGAGTTTTTTTTTTTAGGAAATGACAGAGTTCGGACCAGCTCGTGGCAGTAGATGAAGAACCCTCGTTCCTAATTTTATCCTCCGGTAGGCTGCAGCAAGATGAATGAAAGAATATGCAAGTCATTCGTTAGCGAGACCACAACACATGTCACGCACAGAAGTGACACGTGAATACATGCCGCTGTGTTGAGTTGAGTTGCGCTGTTGAGCTGCGCTGGGATGATAAGTCGATTAGCAGAACTTAAATTATTTCTGAATGATACGTGTGTTCCAGTATTAGCACTCTCGGAGGCTGGCCTACCAAGCGGGAGATCTTTGACTGGATAAGTCGCCCACAAGAATTGCAGCATAAAGTCATTTCCCGCGGGAAGTGCCGCCCTTTACATACGAAGAGAGATTCCTCATTTGGCTTTGAACGTCACCGATCTTTACACCGATAGTATTGAGGCAGCAGCTATGATGATACGGCTTGGCTTCCGAACTCTTTCTGTTGCATTGGTATACGTGTCTCCGCGGAAGAAGGTAGCAATGAACTTGTTTCTGCAGCAGCTTTGTGACCGTTGCCCAGCGCCCCGAATTATCTGCGGGGACTTCAACGCCCATCACTCTGTCTGGGGTGACAGGAACACAGATTCCCGCGGATGCAAACTTGTAGAAGTTATCGACAGCTTGGACCTGTGCGTGGCCAATGACGGAAGTCTCACTTTCTTCCGGCCTCCAGCCTCAGCCACATCCATAGACTTAACCTTGCATTCATCTGACGTCCGCGTGAAGTGGTCGACTGCACCTGACCGCATGGAAAGTGATCACTATCCAATGGTAGTGTTTACTGCCGACTTCCATATGCGCGGCTCTAAAATAAGCCATGTTGTTAATTGGGACAAATACAGGGAGCAACTTGCATGTGTTTCTGGTGATGTCATAGACAAAATGATTTCTGGTAAGATGGCTGCTACCACAGCGGTCAAGTTGCCTAATCATTTTCGGACTCCGGATTTAAACTCAGGAACCGTTGCGCAGCGCGCAGAAGGGCGGAGCGACAACTGATGCGGAAGAAGGGCGACAGATCCTTCATGACGACCTTCAATAGGCTTAACTCTGCCATACGACGCCATACGAACAAGCTCTGTAGGTTGCAGTGGGCGTCCTTCTGCGCTAGCTTGACGGTTTTCTCAACTATGACAAGAATTTGGTGAGTCATTGGCAGTCTTGCTGGAGATTCTCGTCCTAGTAAACCTTTCGAAGCGCTTGCACTGCGCAAGCAGAAACCTCTCGTGTGCTTGGCAGAGCAATTTGCAGATGCATTTATAAGTGTAAGTTCAGGAATTCATCCCTGCGCTCTGCCTGCAACATTTGCGTCTGTGATGGATGCCCCGTTTACACTTCGAGAGCTACAGACAGCACTCAGCAGCCTGCGGCGTCGATGTGCACCAGGTCCTGACAGCATCACCAACCAGATGATGCAGAACCTACTTCTGGAACACCGCAGGATGCTCCTAAGCTATCTCAATCGAGTGTGGGAGACTGGCGACGTTCCTCCTTCATGTAAGGTGGCTTGCGCTGTCCCAGTGGTGAAGCCCGGCAAAGAAATGACAGACTTGGCCTCGTATTATCCTGTATCACTGACGTCGTGCGTGGCTAAGCTCATGGAGAAGCTGGAAAGTAAGCGTTTATCTTGGTGGCTCGAAGATAGAAAGGCTCTGACAACATGCATGACTGGATTCCGAACAGGTTTAAGCACGCAAGATAGCGTCTTGGACTTGATAAGCCATATTGAACATCATAGAGCTTTCGGCCTTTCAACACTAGTTGTTTTCCTAGACGTATCAAAGGCTTATGATAGCGTCCTTTAGAGCTCAATACTAAATAGTTGGCAGGCCATGGGCGTACAGGGCTATCTTCTGTGATTCATTCACTTTTTTATCAGTGATCCGAAAATTCAAGTGCGGTTAGGAAGTACCACAAGCACCGAAAGGGCGGTATCGCGAGGAGTACCTCAGGGAAGTGTTCTTTCACCAACGCTCTTTAACATTGCAATGGCTGGTCTTCCCGCTTAAGTGCAAAAACATTGCAGGCATGTCCATATGTCGATATACGCGGACGACATTTGTCTTTGGTTAACCGGATATCAACACAAGCGTTTAGCTCTGATAGCTCGACAGGCATTACTTGCAGTTCAAAATTACCTTCAAGCTGTTGGGTTTACTCTCTCGGTGGAAAAATCTGGCTTCATCATGTTTCCAGGTAGAGGAAGAAGGTATGCACGGCTGAAGATAGACCTTAATCAATCTTGTCGCCGACAATTGAAACACAAGCGCTTTTTGGGCGTCATTATTGACTACCGCGCACAGTGGCGACGAGCTGTGAACTCGGTTGTGACATCGATATCTTCGCGTCTCAATGTGATCCGTAGAGTTGCAAGTGAGCAATGGGTAAATCACCCTTCTTCAATGATCAGGTTGCACGATGCACTAGTGACGAGTCGAATAATGTATCAGCTCCCTTTATATTCCCCATCGATATCACAGCTGGAACGACTTCAGGTTCTGCACAAAAAGGGCCTAAGAAGGGCTCTTGGCGTTCCGCAGACTGCTCCTAACAATGCAGTACTTTATGAATCTCTATCGATACCTCATAGCCTAGTCGCTTCACAAAGGTTATTGATGCAAATTGGCCGCCTCAAATAGACGGCAGCCGGCCGGGCCCTTCTACAGCGCGTTCAAAAGACATCCGAGTCCCGAGCGTACTTGGCCCTTAATACTCTTAGTTACCTGGGTCTTGATGCTAGAGGTCGAACTAAGAGGCTGAAACCACCTTGGTCTTTCGCGAGCCTCGATTGTTCGTTCGCAATTCCTCACGTTCGTGCTAAGCGGAATTCTCCTTTGGCGGCAACGCGTTCGCTCATACTGGAACATCTTTAAACTGAATATGCACGTCATCTTCAAATTTTTACTGATGGCTCTGTGGACAAGGTCAGAGGATCTAGTGCAGCTGCTTTTCCCATTCCCTCTTTGAAGTATGATTGGTCCGTTCGCTTCACTGCAGTCGTGTCCTCCACAACGGCCGAAAGCGTTGCCATTAAGGCAGCTCTCAAAAAGCTACGGTTTTGTACGCCTCAACCTGTTGTCATTCTTACAGATTCGAAATCCGCCCTTCAAATGTTAGAACACGGGTTCCCCACTGATCCCTTATCTCTAAGCTGCCTACGTTCGGTGCAAAATCTCCGTGTCACAGGCTTCTCCATACGATTCCAATGGATGGCATCACTCATAGGTATCATAGGCAACGAGATGGCGGACAGCCTCGCCCACAGAGCGCTGTCTGGGAATCCTTTGAGAAAAGTGCCTCAAGAAGACAAGAGACTCTTCAGAGAAGCGGTGTCATGCCACTTCAGTTCTTTGTGGAGCTCACCTCACAAGCCATGTGTGATTAAGGGTCTCAAAAGAAACCAAGCCACCTTACTGCTCCGCATTCGCACAAGCTCTGCTCGTACCCCTGCGTGGATGTATAAGACTGGCCTGGCGTTATCACTATTATGTTCAACATGTGGTGTGTGCGGTGACATAGAACATTACGTAATGTGCTGTGCTGTGTATAACGCGGAAAGGAGGGTGTTATTCGGTAACCTCAAGAACACAGGACTTCCTCACAGTTCTCTTCAGGACATTGTTTTCCCGCGCGGAAACCGGTTGTGTAGGAAGGGGGTCTCTCGCCTTCTGTTAAATTACCTACAGGACACGGATTTGGCTTCCACATGGTGAACTGAGGAGTGACCATTTGTGATTGGGAGGTCTGTGTCTGATTATGTGATTTATTTATTTTAAGTGTCGCTACGGTGGAGCAATTGCCGGCAGCAACTGCTAGGGTAATCCCACCAGTGTAGCCTACAACAACTCAACTCAACTCAACTTGAGTCAAGGACCTGCGCAAGCAAGAACAAGGGCAAGGCTGCGCGAAACGGACGACGCTGCTTGCACGCGCGCGCTTAAGAAATTGAAATTAAATTATGGGGTTGTACGTGCCAAAACCACTTTCTGATTATGAGGCACGGCGCAGTGGAGGACTCCGGAAATTGCGACCACCTGGTGTTCTTTAACGTGCATATAAATCTAAGTACACGGGTGTTTTCGCACGTCGCCCCGATAGAAATGCGGCCGCCGTGGCCGGGGTTCGATCCCGCGACCTCGTGCTCAGCAGCTTCTGAGCAACCACGGCGGGTGCGCGCGCTACCTCGGCCTCGTAAAACATTGGGTGCTCTTCGTCAGCATTTAGGATGCCAGTCAACTTTTACGCACAGCCGCCGTAACAATCTTGAAAACAAAAATTTGGGAAAAAACAAGAGTCAATGAGACTTATAACTTAACTACAGGTTGCGAAGGCGACATGGAGCAATAGGTTCATTTTGGGGGGAAATTTCCGCGGCTGGTCGTTCATGTCAACCCATTTTCATTTCGGCTCGGTTGATAATCACAGCTCCTTTAGAAGTCATTATATAGAAGTTCTCGTATTTTATCAATGAAATTTTATCATAAAAAGGAACCTAAGGAGCCGCTAAAAATGCTGAAGTGCCATAGGAGACAGAGTAGCCTGACCGACCGTGTTGTTTTTCTCCCTGCTTTATTTACTTCCCAGGTTGCGGCACCCACGCCGGCAACACAGCAATTCAGTGAACTCCCTCGAAACATGCGCACATATGCTTCCAAGCAGGACACGCCCACATGCCTTTCTACCAAAGCGTCTAGGAATCGGGGACTTCAATACCTGCAGCCTTGCTTCTCGCTAGCTGGAAAAAATCGCTGTTTTTAACGGAGAGCATCGTTTTGTCCAAATTCGTAAAAAAAAGATAAAGAGAACCACATTACGGGAAATCTTCCGCGAACAGTTTCTGCTACCCTACCCGCACACCACGCGCCAGCACTACCGTTTTGTGTTAGAAAAAAGCGTAGGCATGCGGACGCAGGCATAAACAGAAGGAAAAGGAAACGGACAACAGAAACGCCGGCTGTCAACTGAAAAGTCGCACAGCGGCGGAAAAGAAGGTGCGCACAAAACTTATCGGCGCATACTGAACAATGGCAGCACCTTGCGCCAAACTTGAGATGCAGCTCCAACCGTCAATCAGGGACAGGATGAAAATAAAGAGGAACTGTCGCGCCTTAACACCTATCTTTCACGCAGGCCCACATGTGTCCCCACTTGACGGTTGTCGCTGCACTGTGGCACTGCAATACTTACCCGCGTAAAGTCTTCAGTCGTTTAAATCACATCTCGAATTGCAGAACAACACAGCGTCAGTGGAAAATCGCACCCCTCTTGAGGTATGTTTCTCATTATTCGTTACACGTTAACAGCCTCAATCTACCACTTTTTATACATTTTACACCCATGAAATGAATAACTTTGGAGAGGGGGTGCCTACATGCCGGGCACCATTCTTAATCTATATTGTCCCACTTTTCTGGTGTGCGCAGCTATGTGACTAGTCCATATTTGGAGTCAGAAATCAATATGCACAACGTAAAAGCTACAATTTGTAAAAAAAAAAAATTGGGGGCTGCTGCAATGCTCTAAGTCGACGACAAATACGGCAAGAAAATGACGCAAGATTTCGCACGTACAAGCTTTTCCCCGTTCTTTTTCCATTTACAGACTCGCCACATGTCTACAGCAGGGAGCTAAATTCACGAGCCATGCTAAAGTTACGTAACACTTTGAAGTGCAAACGGATTATTTTGGTGAAATAATCCACGTGCAATTATCTTCCTAATGCACGCGGTGTGCAATCGTGACCTAAATTTGAGAAACCAATTGCGACGAAAAAAAAAATTACGCACAACCAACGCACACGTATGCATCTATGTGAAGCGAAGCTTTTGTAAAGCGGTTAAATAAACGCTTTGCATTTATCGGCCACGAGTAAAATTGTGTTTGCTTTTATCCTATGCAATGTGTAATCTAGTGGAATGTGGACCGTAAAGGTCACAGCTCTATAGTAATGCAATTTTTTTGCTTAAGCACTGTATCGTTCACAGGCGATATCGAAACCCAGTCTCAATCAGGCGGATGCGCACTGCAAGGCGTCTGCGCAGAAATGTCTACGAGGACAAAGGCTATGCATGACTCTTGTCGAGGGAAGACTGGGCATCACAAGTGCGTGAACAGAAAAGTGCGAAACGTATTAGGTCATTTCGGGATTCTGTACCTCTTGTGTCACAATTGGAGAATTAAGGAGAATTGGCGAAGAACTGGCACACGCACACACAGTGGAGCATATCGAGAGGCTACATCATAGCGAATAAAGTAAATTTAAGAATCAGTTCATCACAATTCGCCATTTCATTAAGGTTGTTTCCGCGATTTTGTCTGATGAAGAAGCACAGTGGCTGTGAGCGGACAATGGGGACAATGTCTGTGGAATAATTTTTGCCGCCGCCTGTTTTAGAACAGGTATTCGACCCCGTGCACATGCAGAAGGGTTATTCATTCCAATCGCATATGAATACGGCCACGAAAGCTGGGAATCGAACCCTCGAACTCGAGCTAAGAAGCGGACCGCTATACCCAGAGGCATCAAGCGGGGTGACAGTGTAATAGGTGCACGAACTCTGTCCTAATACAGAAGGCAAACCACTTCTGTGATCTTGCACAAATGTTTTTCTGAATGGTTCATGGCGTTGTGAGCACATAACGAGGTGATAGCTTCAATTGCCGGTCACGGCCACAGAATTTCGATATTGCCTTAATGCGAAAACGCTCGCCCAGTCTTTCATAGGTGCTGTTTGAACCTCAGGCGGTCAAACTTCTTCCGGACTCCGCCCACTAATGTGTCACACTTAATATTAGGGTGAATAAATCACACAATTCCCCTTCATTCTTGTCTTTTTGTTACTTTAACGCGGAAGGAGCGTTCAAATAAACTTATGTGACATTTACCCCACATCTCTGTCTCTTTTTTATATTATCAACATTTTCGCCCTCATACGCTCATTCATACGCTAAATTAGTCGTAGTACAATCGGTTCTCGTTACATACTGCGTCGTCGTTCTTGCTCAAATACAGATATTTACTTATTTTGCGCTTTTCACCGGAAGAAAACATACAGACTATCGATAAACATTTTGCCTTCCTTTAAGCTTTCATGTGAGCGTGATATCCACAAATATTTGTATACAGCTCGAAAGAAAGTATGATTTAAGGAACATTAAGTGAACTTTCAAATTCTGACAAAACATTGCATCTAGTTTCTTACCACTCCCCATCACTTCCTTTTCTACACAGACTGGCACATATAATGTGACGTCCCGATCTGGGGTAAAAGAGCTTTCATAAAACGTTGCCCCTATTCTCTCTATGTTACTCCCGAGGGAACGCAGAAGGAGGACGGCTGCATTAATGAAGTGTTTGCCGATCAACAGGCAAAAAATACGGCGATGAGGTAACTGACATAAAATGGTGACATATACAATGGAAGAAGGTATTAGGAACCTCGTTCGAAAAGCACCGAATACTTTTCTTTTGTGAGCTCGCATTAGTGAGGGATAATAACAGCAAGTAAAACCCGACGCTGGCGCGCATCAGAATGATTTGGGAAAATCTTTAAACCATGTCAATCTAAGCTGGAGTAAGCACATTCCATACTCAAATTTATAAAAATATCAAGAGCGATGCCCGTCGCCTGCGTGCGAGGATCACGTGCGAGTAAAACACGAAGACGAAGCGCCCCTCTGCGTTCGATGCTGCACGAGACGCTGCACGAGAGCAACCAGCCAACCGAGCGAGTACGTCGGACACGATGGCCCCTTCAGCCGCTCTGGAGTCCTTCACGCGTCCCTGGATGCGAAGGTACCCTCACGCAAGGCGCCAACGGCGCACTGATGACGTCCGCCGTCCAGTCTCACTCGGCATCCGACGTCGTGCTGGCCGGGCTACGCAGGGGGCTTCGACCGACCAGTTATCCCTCCGGCTGCCTGGGCACCAGAAGGACTGCAGCATGTCTCCTCGCCGCGTCTTCCAGCCCAAGTACCGCCATGACGCCATGTCAAGCAGCTCTCTGGGGACAGCAGCACTATCTGGCAACTCCAGCATCCTACCGTGCTTCTGGCTCCGGTACGAAAGGCTGCGCTCCTGTTCCGTTTCTTCATTCGCCATAGGTGTATGTAGCTGCCCTTCCGTCAAGTTGAGTTGATTGGCAGAGATAACAAGGTGCGTCACGGAATATCATTATACTGAATCTAAGGTGCGCCATGCTGAATTCCTGCCCTTTAACTGCTTGGCTATAAAACCTCTTCACAGTATTTATCAGTAAAAATGGAACGGTCTCTCATGTGTTTGTTTATTTTAATCCTAAAGTTGGTGTCTTCGTGCAGATAATTTTCAGGCGGTCTCTATAACATGTCATTTCTCCAGTTTACATAGATTAAACCACAAGAAATGTATAAATAAAGAAGTGCCTATGTGTGCAGCCCATCTATCCATCTTCATTAGAGATATTTTGTCCATGCAGTGACCGCCATGAGTGAATAACAGTAGCAACTAATAGATGACAAGGTAATAAGCAGTCAGGGTAGCACAGCGGCCATGTTGTCGCTCTGCAAAGGTCCAGGTTGTGGGTTCGATCCCAGACGCTGGGGGTAAAATTCCGCTGGGGGAAGAATGCAAGAACGCTCATAAAGAACTTCGAGTAGTAATTGGATGATCAGAGGATCCTAGTTCTGGCACGTAAAACGCCAGGAGAATGACTGTATGAAACTGCATCGTTAAAATGAACGACAAAATAATTTTATGTAAACGGCTGTGTCATTGTGGGGTCAATTGCGCAAACTGACTAAATAATATACAAGCAGAAATTTCCTTCCTATGTCATGACGTGCTCCTCAGGCCATTAACGCAATTAGACAGGCACTACTTAGCCAATAGCCAAAGACTAGAGTCCACACCTCTCTTCGCCGCGTGATATATAACTGCTGAAGTGCTGCGAGCACGTTGCTGGGGTTTTGGCTGGACAGCTGTATAGCCTTAAATTCCCATGGTTGTACATTGCGATCATTTTCCGCGCAATCCGTTAGGCTATTATTGCTACTTCACAATTTATTCTTTGATGTACCGGGAATAGCGTTGTTTTTTATAAGTCTCAAACTTAATATGATCAAAATATCTTGGAACTCGGCGCGTAACTTGAAATACGCCAGTGCATAACTGATATGAGTCTTAAAAAACAATGTCGCATACAAACACAAAAGAGTACTCATGGCATGCGTAACTGAAGCGATTCTTCAAACGTCATGGGTTGATGAACATAACGAGCAGCTACCACTCCCCCTGTGTCTAAACTTTAACTTTGCAGGTTTATCGCCTTTCAGGAGCAGCAGTAAACTATGTATATGGAGCTGCATAATAGGATTTGAAACGAACACCAAATGTTCTCGGTCGCACTGTTTTGTAGCAATGCCATGTACATATTTCATGCATGTGTGCAGACTGTGTTCAAGTTAGTTGACGACGCTTGCTTACCGTGTGCGCGCGTGAGTGTGTCTGTGTGAGAGATAGAGAGATATCAACATAGCTCAAAAATCGGGATGTGTTTTACTGAAGCTCAGAGACCCCGTCAGTCGATCTGCAGTGCGGCCTTCCGTTGTCTGCTCGTTCAGCATGGAAGTATTTGGCCTTACAAACTTAGTAGAAAGCCCACATCCAAACGTCGTTGGCAATGCCAGTTTTCCGCAGCGTATCATGACACGTAATTAGCTGGAAACAGGGGCAAAACGTAAAAGACAATATTGCCAGATTCTCCGCTTCATACTGCAAAGCTAGCAGGAGTTTGCAGTAAGGGTTGCCGAATTGCCGTTCGCAACCCCCATGCCTTGTGTTGCTCGCGAGAAGAAGACAAGGTTAGCCTACAAAAAAAGAAGATCAGTTATTATCTTGGAATAATTAGGATGCCACCAGCCTGTCCACTTCCACATTCGTAACTGTCCTTCTTAAACTGTGGTGCAGGCTTCTTTCTTGTCATGTGCGTCGGCCAACAACGGAGCACCGGCTTCATTGTCACAGACTTCATCCTTCTTATCTACGTGGGACAGCTTCGCCTCACGTAGTGAAAGAGTTGACTCCGGTGAAGCGAGCTGCTCATGGAAGAATGGCGACCGGTCAAAAGAAGCCGTTCCAGTCCAGGGAGTGATGGCCGTGTTCCGTCTATATAGTTTTCAACCACAAATATTCGGAGGCGGCCTGCAGTGGCGTGGTCCAAGCACTCACGGGATGTATTGCATGCAGCAAGATGAGGACGGTGGCAAGGATTGGCATCTCCTGACCATGTTCTGCTATCAGGAGGAAGACACGGCGGAAGTGGTGCTCCTACCCAAGCCTGCCTGCCCCACTCCGCAGCCTGCTGCACATACTCCTGGCCTACGTGGGCAACGTCGGCTCAGCCGCTGGGCACCTCCTCCTTCTTCTGCCACGCATTCCTCCAGATGGCTGTGGTGGCATCATTGTTATTTTCTCGATGCTTTCACTCTCCAGTGCGGATGCTTCTCTGTGATTCTTTAAATAATGTGTGATTCCTTAAAATACACTTGCACAAAGAAAATTGTGATTGTATGATATTTACAATAAAGGAGCTATTTATCGTCCAATCGCATTCTTCGAATATGTCGTAATCCTATCGTGCGAAGAGATCTCATTTGAATTTGCGCCGCATGGCCTGCTGTCTTACCCCAAGAATCACGAGCCCCTAAACAAAAAAGCGAGAACTATTGGAGCGACTCCACTGCGCGTCGCAGTCATGTGCATGAAGCTTTCGTCCAACTTTAAGGCTGTCACAGCATTTATAAGACATCCGGTAAATTGTCAATCTGATTTAAAAAGGAGTCTTTTGCGGTCGCGATTGGGAAAAGATTTCACACTTGCATGGAGCTCCTTGAAATCGCATTAAGAGGCGCATCGCTTGGTGCAGCCATTTCCTTGTAGATAAATAAAAAATTTTGACCCATGGTCCCTCAGAAGGCTTGCTGATCCCTTTGCAATGTCTATATTTGTATCATTATATAAAAAACTCCTATCCCAATACAGCTTTGAAGTTGCAGTTGAGTGAGCCGGACACTTAAATATTCGGGTTTTAAGGGCCAAAAATGCAACATGATTGCGACGAACACCGAAGTGGGGGACTCTAGACGAAAGTAAGGCGCGACGCACTTTCGTACGCCGCGTGAGGTCGCAAGAAGATGTCGTTGCGTGTGGAATGCTTTCATCGAGGATGTTAACCTTGATGCCAATAGTAATATTGACGGTTTTGTTCGGCAATGAAGCGCGCTGCTGGGAATCGATAGCAAAGCTCTAACGAACTGCTACGATGTTCATACCGGTAACAGAGGCGCATACGAGTCTGGCGGTGGAAAACTTATCGAGTTGCAGGTCAAGAAGGAAATGGAGAAACTGCACAATGGACAGAAAACGTATTTGTTCCCCGTTATGAAGGTACTCGCCCGAATACTCATCACAGGTCCGTGCAGGTGTCTATGAAGGAACCCACGTTGTATTGGACCCCAAATACTACCACCAATTAAAGTGGACCGAGCCAGTAGAAGAAAGCTTTATTTACCTCAGAGGAGGTCGTAGCGCAAGGTTTCGCAACACAAGTACTAAAGTTTATGCTTGTGTGAAGCGCGACTCTTGTCCCCGAAATGTTAAAATTATAACTTCGGTGGTGTTTAAATGCGAAACGACGATCTCATTTGAGGCACGCCGTAATGGAGCATTCTGGATTAATTTCTCATCGCGTGGGGTTCTTTAA
This sequence comes from Dermacentor variabilis, assembly GCF_050947875.1. NCBI lineage: Eukaryota > Metazoa > Arthropoda > Arachnida > Ixodida > Ixodidae > Dermacentor > Dermacentor variabilis. The sequence goes on from NW_027460291.1 coordinate 42,298,111, forward strand.
TGGGCCCCTCAATCAAAGTACACGAGCATATTCGTGTTTTGTTACAGTAGAAATCGCGGCCCCTGCGGCTAGAGCTGAACCCACCACCTGGAACTCAACAGCGCAAAGCAAAAGCCACTGCGCTATCGCGGCGGGTCCCTGAGTTTATGGCTCGCAATGCGTTGCGAATATTAATTACAATAAAGAACCGTATTTCCCCATTTTGTTACATTCACCTAAATAAATAATACACCACAAAACAGCCACAAAGCAGTGAAGCTTTAATCAAGAAGATCGGATACATCAGTGCCTTTCTGTGCGTCTATTGAGTACAGTTCAACCTTCTTATGTCACTGTTCCCGCCCCAAACTTATCAAAAACTACGTGCCCTTGCCAAAAAAATGAAAATAACGAAATTCAGTTCAGAAGTACTCGAAGACCTCAAATTGACATTTTGTTAGAGGTATTGCGTCAGTAATAAATACACTTGCAACAGGGTAGTTTTTAGAGCTGTATATTATGTGCCCTGAAAATACGTCGATTTCTATTGTCTCCCATAAAAAACCGACTCGACTCGTTGGCAACAACATTGGAAATATTATACAACACACATGTTGAGTAAGGGAGACACTAATAGCAAGGCTTGAGTCAATGCTACGATTTTTTATTTACTTCTTTGTACCTTCTCCAAACGGTACATGGCCCGGTGTTACCTGAACTTCACTGTTAAAACGCGCTCGTGTTAATCGTGGAGGAGCGTCATCTTCATTATCAACGCATGGAGACACTGGTGCGCAAGCTGTTCTTTGATTATGGTTATCGGGACAACAAAAGGCACCAGACAGGCTCTACAGTACAGGACGACCGCTTAGAGTATATGCCCGAATTATACAATGCAATCGTACCATCTACAATTTTCAGTCTCACCAGCACATCATGAACTGTAGCAAGAAGACTTCGCGGCCTTAGGTATCCGCAATTGTAGCTTCTACAGACAACCCTCTAATATTTTTTGTTGGTGTTGTGCGCGAGCGTTTTGTTGAAAGTAATTAAAGCTGGGATATTGGTAAAGAGATCAGAGGCACAAATTGCGGAAACAAGCACATGTGGACGCTTTCGTTCAACCTGCAAGTTTCAACAGTCGAAAAACGAAGGGGGCAGGAGAGGTGACATGAGGAACGGTTGGTGAGTGACTTCAACACTTAGTTTTCCTTTTCGAACACGCCACTGAGGCTTTGAAAGGGCTGGTGTGTTATTCATTTAACCCTGATCGGGCTTCCGCCCCTGCGGAAGGAAAGCAAACACGCGTCTAAAGGCTAAGAAGCAGAACCTCGCACTGCGACATCAAATAGGGGATACGGGACGCTCGAACAACCGTTCAAACTCTGTTCTTTTATCGAATGCTAATTATTTCCGTAATTTTGTGGAAATCTTGGTTCGAATAACCTGTTTCCACCACTCAGAGGCTCTTGCCTTTCAGGATTTAACGGGCTGCAGTGGTCGCATATGTATAGTATCCGTGCACTCACGTTTATCATGCACCTTTCTTCAGGTATGTCAAGGGTCGCCAGATGTTCAAGGGTATAATACGTAGCCCGTTTTTTTATTGTCACGTGTAGGCTTGGTGAACTGCAGGAGCTGAGATACCGTAGCATTTTAAGTTTGCTGAGATAGTTTTGTTACAGTTGAGGCATAATTGTGCTATCCAAAGCGATGACAGACGGCTCGCCATCACTTGTGCCGGGCACGCCTCTTTGCACTTTGGCGCCCAGCGATATTTGTGCAACACTCGCCACGTCGATGTGGAGACGTCCGGCTGCTGCGTCTCCAACAGTGAATCCTTGGACTCGTACAACAACTACACCGTCGTGGAGGTCAAATAACTTAAGAGCAAATGCCACAAGACAACTAAGGACGTCAGCGAGCATGACCCCAAAGGACCGGCTACTCGCAGGTTACAATATTGCGTTTTTGCCTCAAGACAGATTCTCAAGACCTACCTTGGTTAATGTGGCTCTGAAAGGAATTAATGAGGCAGCTTTCAACGCTAAGAAAAACGCAAGCGTTATTTACGATGCCGTCATTGACATCACCGATGAAGAATTTCTAGGGCTTCTGTCTTCAACTGTGAAGGTCATCGACGAGCTTCAAGCTCCTTTTCGAGGGACACACGACACCTGATCACGTCAAGGTGGGCTATGTGAGACACTCTGTGCATCCTTACGTGCCCTAACCACTTTGATGTCGGAAGTCCCGAAAGCTTGGTCGTGCCAGCGCTGTGTTCATATGCCATACGGCATGACTTCGCTTCGCAGGCAGCCACGACATGTGTTTATGCACGGCAGGAAAAAAATTAAGTGATTGACCTACAGCGGACCACACGAGGTAAATTTCAGCGATTGTCCCCAACAGAAAAAGAAGATAATAATATTGAACCAAACGAGCAAGAGAAGTATGTCACAAAAAGGTGCGGCAGCGTAAGCGGAGCACCGGAGGAGACTATCGCGTCGTCGACATGAACAAGCTGTAGCTCCAAATGAGATTCCCCTGGATCCCATTCCGCAGTTCCAGTGGAAGTTATTTGAATCGTCATCGGTGGGCCTCTCCAAGCGTTATTGCTTCAAGCGAACAGCACAGGCTTGGAATCGAATGCATGGCCATGTCTGCAGCCGCTCACAGGGGCTTGGACTGTGAGCGCCAGGAACAGCAGTGCAACGAAAAATCACCATCGGGCTCTCTCATCAATCTAATGCTGCGACAAATAACCGACGCCCTGCAGCTGCTACTGTCTGGTTTTAACATTACAGCGGCTCCAAGAGCTGCAAAGATCATGCAAGCTATAGACGTTCCCGTGACTACACCTCAGTAATCTCTACCTCTGTCCGCGAAGACGTGTGGGTTGCGCTGTGAAGTATGCATGTACGCGGAGCACAGGAACAGTATGTTGTGCAGCTCCCATCATCATTATGTTGAGCACACAACCGCCTTCCTTGCATTTCACATCCAGCCTCCGTCATTCCGACAAATCCCTTCACCAGCGTGGAGTAGCAGGTTAGAGGAACTTCACTCAGGGCGACCTCTCCATCTTTCTGGCATTGAAAATTGCCCCTTTCTTTCTCTCTATTAAATTGTGTAGCATCGGCACGTTCATCCACCCGTGTATTTATTATTTATGGTCAAATAAAGATATTCAACCCTTTCGTGCTTCTCTATTTGTCACCTTAACAACTTCCACGAATGTCTGACACCAACGTTCCAGCATGAAAGGCGCCATTGAATGTCCCTCCGGTGCTCAATGTACTAGCTTAATAGCTCAAAGCGATAGTTTCAACGCTAATCACATTAACATAGATATTTCTCTTTTTTCAATATGTGCCCACCCCTTATGTAATTTCCTCTTTAGGGACCTCTGAGGCATACTAAACAAATGAATAAATAAATAAATAAATAAATAAATAAATAAATAAATAAATAAATAAATAAATAATTTGCACTGAAAAATACGGGCGCCAGCAGAAGACGAAGAGCAAGGAGACGGTTGCTGTTGTTGGTGCTCGCGCTCAGCCCGCTCGAATGTTGTCTCTTTCTGCCTATTCATATAAAACGCCGAGCGCATCTAGCCTTAACCGCGTACTATCGAAATATATAAATTAAATAAATAAAGAACTAACTAAATAAATAAATAGGTACTGCCGTATTTTTTCGTTATTCTTTTTCTGCTTCACATGGTTTAATATAATTCGAAGCAAGTAACGCATGAAAGCGGTGCACTTGAGATGCACTAGTACATATATTGAAATGATGTCAATATACACTGTGTGTAGCATTGCCTTTCGGGATTGGCGGCGACATCATTGTCTGATTACCGAGACCTCTTGCGCACGTCCGTATTACACCGGCATCAGAGGCGGAGGCAATGATTGAATTCTGCCGCGTCTTACGTTCCCTGTATCTCGTCTCCTTTATTTCTGGCTTTCTTCTTGATTAGCTTTTTCGTACAGCTACCTTTCTTTTCTTCCTTACGAATTAAACCTAAGCAGAACAGCTTGTCAATTCAATGACAAAAAACGCCACCATGACTGTCGATGAAAGGACCGTATACTTGCAATCTACGGCTCCCTCTGCTGCGGCGCGCAAACGTAAAAACATGAACATCGTTCCGAGAAGCCGGCCGCCATATATCAAATGAGTCCGCGAAAGTGCCACTTTTCTACAAGTTAAGTGTGTATAGAACTATCGTACCTCTGTGCGGATGTCCGTGACAATAAACACATTCCATTTTCGTATTCATAAGCATATTCATAGTGATGCCCGTCGCCAGTGTGGCAGGATCATGTGCGAGTAAAAGACGAAGACGAAGCGTCCTTCCGCGTTCGACGCTGCACGAGACGCTGCACGAGAGCAACCAGCCAACGGAGCGAGCACCTCGGACACGATGGCCCCTTCAGCCGCTCTGAACTCCTTCAGGCGTTCCCGGATGCGAAGGCACCCTCACGCAAGACGTCAACGGCGCATTGATGGGGTCCGCCGTCCGGTTTCACTCTGCATCCGACGTCGTGCTGGCGGGGCTACGCAGCGGGCTTCGACCGACCCGTTATCCCTCCGGCTGCCTGGGCGCCACAAGGACTGCAGCAGGTCTCCTCGCCACGTCTTCCACCGCAAGTGCCGCCATGACGCCATGTCAAGCTGCACTCTGGGGACAGCAGCAGCACTTGGCAACTGCAGCATCCTACCGTGCTTCTGCCTCCGGCACGAAAGGCTGCGCTCCTGCAGAGCCCTGGCAAGTGATGTTTATTCATTCGCTGTGAGTGAATGTAGCTGCCCTGCCATCAATATTATTTCATTAGCATGCTACGTCACGGGATATCTTCATATTCAGTATAGGATGGGCCATTATGCCTTTCTGTCCTTTATCAGTCTGGATTGAAAACCTCCTCACAATATTCATCAGTATGAATGGAACGGTCTCACCTGTATTTTTTTTTCTTTATTTTAATCCTAACGTTGGAGTCTTAGCGTAGGTAATTGTAAGTACGTTTTAGAGTTATTAGTTTTACAAATATTAAACCACCAGAAACGTATATTCGAAGAAGTGCCTCTGTGAACCCTTGTATCCATCTTTTGTGCGGATATTTTGTTTACGCAGTTGGCGTGGTTCTGCGTTTTTAATAAAGACTGACTAATTGTAGAAACTAAAATTTGATGAGGTATAAGATGCAGTCGTGGGAGCCCTGCAGTAGCCATTCTGTCGCTCTCTAGAGGTCGAGGTCATGTGTTAGGTCCCAGACCAGCGGGGGTTGGGGGTCAAATTCCTATCGGGGTCTGCATTAAAATCGCTCTTGCAAGATGGATTCGGAGCACGGTAAATAATTCCCGGCGATAAAATTATTGCCAGGGTAGTGCGACTCATCATTGAATAGCAGTTCCGACACCTAACTCCCGCCCAACCCACGCCTAGAAAAAAAAATGACCTGGCGCCCTATAACGTAAAACTATTCCAATATGTTTCTATTCCAATCTTCTGACTTCAAGTTTGCGCAACCGCTGACGTAAGCATCACGCGGTGACCCGCAACGCTGCCTCACCAGCCCAATCAAACACTCATACTTTTCTTTGCTTTCGAAATGAATAACATTGCCTACGTTGAAGTGTTTCACTTGTAATTGGGTGGCAGGAGGCGAGGAGCACGCTCAAGTGGACAGTGCTTCGATGGGACCGAGCCACAGCACTGAAAGAAATAACCAGATGAAGAGGGTGGGGTCGGCGTCTGCGATTGGTCCGCTTTCTCTTGCTTAGCTTGCGGTGGCTGGTGGAAAATCGCGGCGTCGTGCAACTGAGGGTTAAGAATGCCACTCAAACGAATCCTCAACAAAGAAGAGCTGGAACAGTGGGATCGTAAACGTGCCGAAAGTGCTCAAAAAAGTTACGCGGCCACGCAAGCAGTTTATTATACGCGAAAAAAATCATGCTCTCTGGCAGGTGCGAGTAGCCAGTGCCTGAAGGATCGGCAGCAGCCATCTTTTATTCCTTTGTGAACGAGGCAGGCTGCGGCTATTCAGAAGAAAATTCAGTTTTGTTCGGCATATTATTGCATCTTTAACGCGTGCACGTCACTTTGACGCGGTGAGTTCTTGCGGTTTTGTGACGCCGCGTGACAAGCGGGTGAAGAAGGTGCAGCCCGAACACTTTCGACGAATAGCCGAGTGCTAATGGCGAAAAGCCGGCGAATCGGAAGTTACAATTTTTCTTTTGTTCGGTCAAATCATGCATAATCAGTGTGTGCACGTCATATCAAATGGGGAGCTATCGCGGTTTTCGTGAAGTCGCGTGACAGACAGGTGAAGCGTGGGTGGTCCGAAAAAGTGTTTGACCGATCGCGGGGGGCTGATTTCAGAATTTGATTAGAAAAGTTTCGGATAATTTTACGTTATAGCGCCCCTGGTAGCTAACTGAATCATTTAGATGAACGACAAAATAATTTTATGTAAATGGCTGTTTCATTGTGTAGTTGCGCAAACGGACCAAACATAGAAGTCGACTTTATGCTGGCGGGGCTACGCAGCGTGCAGCGGCCAACCAATTTTCACTCCGGCTGCCCGGGCGCCACAAGGACTGCAGCAGGTCTCCTGGCCACGTCTGCCAGCGCAAGTGCCACCATGACGCCATGTTGGGCTTCACTCTGGGATCAGCAGGAGCAGCAGGTGGCAACTCCAGCATCCTGCCGGGCTTCTGGCTCCGGCACGAAAGTCCCTGCCCCTGCCGAGTGATGGCAAGTTGTGTTTATTCATTCGCCATCAGTGTTAATAGCTGTGCTGCCGTCAAGGTGATTTGATTGGCGCCCATAGTACAGTGTGTCACATATTTCTTTATTGACTTGACATGGGAGTGGCCTCTTTGGGGGATACAGTTTGCATTCGGCTGGTTGAAAGCAGGCGTTCTGAACACATTCGCGTTGTGTATTCAGAGCGCCGCGCTCCAGTAGAGAGCGTTAGGAGGCGGTGCTGTATGTTTTCCACACGACAGCGCCACCGAGATCCTAGGGAAGCTGGATCACGTGGCTACTCTGATGGCTCTGGCAGCAGCTAGCACATTCGGCTGGGGCAGTATTTCTACGGCTCGAATCGCGTGAGGGCTCCGCATCGCTGTAAACCATCTTGGAGCGTCGTAGGAACCACCAGAGTGTACCATAAGAGGCACCTTGTTTGGATTATTTGGATTAAAAGGCCTCTACTCATCAGGAAAAATTTAGAGGCATTTCAAGCGTTCAAGTATATTTTTAGGATTTGGTGCTTTCGTTAGAGAATATTCTTCGTGTTTTTTTTTAAGATGGCGTTTTACATGGCAGAACCACGATCTTATTATGACGCACGCCATAGTGGGGGACCTCGGAATAATTTTCACCTCCTGGTGGTGTTTAACGTGCAGCTAAGCCTTACTGATCGGGTTTTTTCGCGTTTCGCACCAATCCAAACGCGCTCACCCTGGTCGGGATTCGTTCCCGCGATCTCCTGCTTTGGAGCGCAATAACAGCCACTAAGCAACCACGCCGGGTTACAGAGAGTCTGTATAAGTCATTCTCACTATTCGACAAACAAACCTTAAATCGAAAAAGTACCTGCTTGTCCAGTCAATAATATACGCCTTCTTTACATATGTTTCTCCCATTGAGTGAACGCCGGTCGGCACGGTAAGAAAAAAAGAATAATTCTAGCAGCTTTGTGTTCGTGGACAACTATTTTTGGCGCGAAAGCCAATTCCACGGACACAAATCGCGACTTTTGCACCGCTGCAGGAAGTAGTCCCGCAGTACTGCTGACGTTTCCTTATGTTCGAAAACACTGTCTTGTTTTTTCAAAGCATAAAATTGGAACAATGAGTAAAAGTCAACAGTAAGTGACTGATATTTTAAGTTTTTTGTTACTTCACCCTGTTGAGTTCTCACATACTCGAGAAAAGAGCCCATTTCGGCGTCGGACAAAGTCAAGATGTCAAACGCAAAATTGCGGCGGCGTCTTCTTGTCTGTGTTCGTCGCCTAAGGAGTTCCTAAGGAATTCTTACGTATGAGTACGAAGAGAAATATTCTGTAAAGTTTTTTTATTTATTTCTTTATTTATTTGTTCAATAATACCACTGAATGCCCTGCGGAAGAAGGTATTAGAATTGGGGGTGGGGGGCACGCGAACATACTGTTATAACAATTTTAAAAGAATACAACAAACGCGCCTAAATACGCGACTAAATACGCAGACACGACTATGTGTAGTAAAATCACAGTTTGGATGAAACCAAATTAACAGTATATTAGCGGAAATTCGAACATTGAAGCACCTAGAACTCAGAATATATAGAAGGCAATCAAAGAGGATAATTCGAAAACAAAATCTACCGTATTGCAAAGGTACCGAACGAACACAACATAGAATATAACTCATTCAAAATGAAAAGAGAAAAAACTTTCACATTGCATAGAGACATCACATTATGCCATACGTACGCAGGATTTGTTGAAATTTCTCGGGGTGAACTTGAGTAGACAATGTCTGATGGTAGGTTATTCTAGCGAAGTATGAATCTGGATATAAATGACTGAGCGCAAAGATCTGAGTGATACACGCAGGGCTTTGACTTAGAGAGGGTGATGTCGGCGAGAGAAAATGACAGAGCGTGAGTGAAAGAAGCCATCAATGCAAACGCTCGTGATGGTGAAGTTTACGAAAGAGCAATAGGCGCGCGTGTTTGCGGCGTAGTGATAGCGGATGGAATTCGGCACGATTCTTTAAACATGCACCACTATAGTGCGAGGGATAATCTGTAAAGATAAAGCAAGCAGCGCAGCTTACAAGGATTCAAAGTTACGCAAGATGGTATTCTGGTTCGGATCCCAGGTGGCACACGCGTATTCGACTTTGAGGTATCACTAATGCGGTGTATATGGTGGATCTTTTTTGTTTAAGTGTAAACGCGCTTGCTTTAGTCTGTGTTTTATTATTTGAAATTTGCGGGTAACAGATGCAAGTTTAACGATGATGTGATGACGAACATATTGCATCACATTGCAAATTGACTCCTCAACAATCTTATTATCAAGAGAGTATGACGTTGCAAAACGAGATGTAGAGCGTGAAAATGACGTGCACTTAGCTTTAGCATAATTTCAGGTCATTTGCCGGTCTGAACACCATGTACTCAATGCGTTTAGGTGTGGTCGGAACCCTTCACGGTTAGAGTCAGTAGAAACTTTACGGAAAATGTCTGAATCATCGGCGAACCGTCTTGTTCGGGAGGACATGCAGTCAGGCAAATCAATATTATAGACTATAAAAAGCAAAGCACAAAGCACGCTCACTTGAGGAACGCCGGACGCAACTGGAATAAAGGAGTTGTGGTGTTCATGGTGCACGTGTTCTTGTTGAAATTGGATTATTTCGCTAGGAACTATTTTCTTGCCGTCGCCCGACTGCTCCGGAACTTATAATTGCATACCCGCCTCTTTACAGCGCTTCGAGTGAGCGTGGGCAATGTTAGTGGATTTGTCCCACAATGCAAGTGCCACGCAAGGATTACAAAGGGCTTGTTTTGTGCTGTCACGGTTCCAGGTTCTGTGGTCACGCTGTGCTTCGGCGAAGCTGCAGACACTCCTGGACGCCTGAGAATCGCACGCAGCAGCACAACTGTCGTCATTGAGGGGGTAATGCATGGTATGTGCAGATCGGCCATTGGCGACGTTCTACTTGGAATCGACCGTTAGAACTCAGTTATCCTTTACTTGGCGCGTGAGTGTTTCTGCTTTGTTTAATGACATTTTGCGATTAACATTGGCAAAACAAGATGGACAATGTTACACGTTTATCGAATTGTTTTAGCAAGACCTGCTATTTCCTTAGGCCGCGGTAATGGTTTGGAAAAGACTGCATGCGAGCCGGAGATTCTGCAGTGCAGGAAAACATGAGGCAACAAATGTCGTAAGACAGAGGAAGAATCGTTGAAAAAATGTGGGATTTTACGTGCAAAAAGCACGATCATATTATGGTGTACGACGTGGGTGGGGACTCCCTAAATTTGGACCAGCTGGGGTTCTTTAACGTGCACCCAAATATAAGTACACCGGTGTTTTAGCATTTCGTGCTTAGCAGCCCAATACCATCGACACTAAGTAACAATGGCGGGCGACGGAGAATCGTCGTCAACTGCTAGAACGACATGTTGCTCGTTAACGACTATGCGCGCATGCCCGGTTATCTGCATGCGGAAAAAGCGCTGAATTTGCTCGTCCCAATTTCGCTGCAATTGGCCTGCGCACTTCGACACTCTTTACCGTCCTGGAGCGAGATTGTAATCCAACGAACAGTAGTTTTTATGTTTTTTTGACTAAATGTGAGACCCACGGGTGTGGTTGGTGAATTATTGACGCTCGCAGTGTCCGGAAGTGCCGGCGTGCTGCCCTTCGGCGACGCTGCGGTGGCTGCTCGATGCCGAAGAATCGCACGCAGCAGCACCGCCAAGAGCAGCAATCACTGCGCCACGTCCATCGCATGCTGCAGCTGCTGCGCCTCCAGCGAACCAGCGTTGCCGAACGAGGTCACGTGGGCTACTCTTTCCCTAGAAAGAGTACGCGCGCGTGGACAGGAAATTTATGTTAACGCTTTTGCTTTCGTGATCCATGACTTTTTGTTCTACTGCGTCTTTAATATATTAATAAATATGGTTTTGATTGTGTATTCGCGTGACGGCTACGCTAAAACGCTGTCGTTATGCGAGAAGAGATGATTTCATGCTGTGCCGAAGTCTCTCCTCTCCTATAGCCTTGCTATCAACAATCTCAAAAAAGGAGTACAACTGCTGAAATGATTACGGTGTGCTTCGCGGTCGTGTACATGTACCGCGATCTTCTGGTAGTCTTGTGCTTAAATGCATCAAAGGGTGTTAAAAAAGTAAAAGCAAGAGCAGCACAGCAGTTCTAGCGCAACTTTCGCGGTGGGTATCTGGACAACGGTGCCACTCTTAGGATTCGATTAAAATGAATATGCCTTGCAAAAGAGCCGGCGACCATCCTTAAACTAAATATGTGCTAATAAGTCAGTTAGGAAATTTGATTTCTCGCGCAGATATCAGCCTCTACCATTATTCCAGTTGAAGGATTGGAATTGCGTTACAATGCCGCAGGCAATTTTTAAACTTTTACATACTGTATAGCCTAAAATATAAACCTGCCATAACGCCCCCAAGCCCCTGCAGTTCTTAAGTGAGTCCATTAGGGTTCCGCACTTTTGACATGCGTATCCAGAATAGACTGGCCTATAACGAGGCCCGCTTTTCATTTGCGCTTCTGCGTTCTGCACATGCAATTGTGTGAATGCTGTATTATGCTTCAGCTCGGATGTGTCATAAAAAAGAGCGTTGTGGGGTACGTCGCGTTTTATGCGAATGCGATGAAACGCTGATATATGTGGGAAGCATCATCTGAGTGGAAAGCGCGGACCAGTTATTATGGCATTAATCATTACAAAGATTAGCAATGCTTGTTGTGTCTGAAGGTGTAAATTGAAAGTGTCACAATAAGTGATGCGCGAAGAATTCACCCCTTGTGTTCCGCATGCACAATCAAAACTGCCGCAGCACGGGAGGAACGGGGGGGTGTCATTTCAGCTTCACTATCATAAGCGCATATGGGTAATCATATCATGAGAAGCGAACAAACAATAACATCAAGGAAAACGTAGGGAAAATTACTTGTACTCACTAACCGAATTAAATAGATTATTGGAAATAAATGTGGCTGAAAAACAACGTACCGCAGGTGGGGAACCATCCCACGTGTTCGCATTATGCGTGCCATGCTCTACTAGATCAGCTACCGCAGCGCCGTTTGCCCATATACATTCTCGGGTATTAATGTGTTAATCCTGGGAGTCTTCGCCAGCGCCACCACTCGCCAGCCTTGGCGGCGTATGTGGCACAACCTTTCTGCCAGAGACGTCACGAGCACGTGATCTTTTTGGGTGAAGACAACACATGCTACCTTAAGGCATCAATGTTGCCGGATTCAAGACGCTTGTTATGTAATAAACGAGAAATACTATTTAGGAATTATCATTTCCTTAATTGAATCAGTGAGTACAAGCAATTTTTCTTACGTTTTCCTTGGTGTGACTGTTTGGTGGCTCCTTATGATCCCATTATCAGAAACCACAGGTGCATGAAATTATGAGGACACGTAATTAGGAGATTGACGCAAAGTTAACGCTACTTAAAAAAAAAAGGCTTTTTCGATTCACATGGCTTAACACTTCATTAACACGACGGAGCGGTGAAAATTTTTCAAGAATAGTGGCCGGGAGCAGGAATATATTCCGAGGTTACAGTCAGATAGTACTACATCCAGTAGCAGACAAATATAAGAAGGCATGCTGTTTTATTCGGTATTTTCCGTCTGTGTTCACACACCCCTACTATGGCTCCAGTACAGAATTACACGGAGTTAAGGCTGGAGTATATATCTAAAGTTCACTTTAACTATAAGAGTGTCGAAAAATTACTTAGAGGGCTAAGTAATTCCAGCCACGGTTAATTTACACGTTGCTTTCCTTGGCTTTAATGTCATTTCGCTTTCTTTATATTCTCATAATATATATATATATATATATATATTTATAGTAATATATATGTATATATATATATCTATATATATATATATATATATATATATATATATATATATATATTAGCGCAATCACTTCAACAGATGATCAAATTAATTTAAATACTTCTCTAGCTGGCATTAATGATTGGTGCAAATTGTGGGGAATGCGGCTTAACGCTGAAAAGGCGGTCTTCCTTCGCTTTACTCCTCAGAAAACTCCACTAACCTTTAGTAACACGATAGGTTCGTTGCCTTTGAATGAAGAAACAAAATATAAGCATTTCGGTGTCACAATTACTAACAATTTATCGTGGAATTTAGACATTGATAATATGTGTTCTTATGTCTTGCCTAAATTATATTTTTTGCGACATAAACCTAAAAATTCCCCACGTAACGTATAAATGCTTGCTTATTATTCATTAATTAGACCGAAACTTGAATATGAATGTGTTGTTTGGGACTCCTTTACTATACAAAATATTAAATGTCTCTAAAAGGTACAGAAGACAGCCCTGCGATTCATATTTTCAAAATTCTCACGATATGACTCTCCCTCACAAGTAATGCGTGATAATGGCATCGAAATCCTTGAGCAACGAAGGAAAAACTTTCCAATTGCTTTTGAATGCAGATTTACCAATTATTCCTGCATCCTATCTATCTAGTTGAACGTCTAGGCTTACTCGACACATTTGGCACGGACGGATGTATTAGAGTGTTCATTTTTTCCCCGAACTATAACAGACTGGAATAACTCGTTGTTGCCTGTTTCAATTGATTGATACATTATATTATTGTTGTGTCTAGCCACCCTGCTTGGACCTGAACTAGGTCTGCAGTATGAAATAAATAAATAAATAAAGAAACAAATAAATTTATATATATATATATATATATATATATATATATATATAGGGGTTTTCTTCAAAGTTCAGCACGCAGGACCCGACGCAGGACCAGACTGTACTCTGACGAAGGCTGGTCCACCAGCCGAAAACGTTAAGTAAGAAAAAGAAGTCTCCCAAAAAGTTCGTCGTCTCTTTCCTGCGTATATATATATATATATATATATATATATATATATATATATATATATATATATATATATATATATATATATATATATATATTCAGCGTGTTTCAGCGAACCCATTCAAATATCTTTAGAGGTTGACAATGGCAGATATCACAATTCTAGTTGATGAGATGGTCTACTCGAAGCGGCGGACAAACCTCGCACAAAAAATTGCGATGCGAAATCGACTCATTAATAAAAATTCACTAATTAAGATTTTAACTAATTACGTTAAGGCGCATATTACAATTTACAAATTCTAGCCGTGGAGTTCACAAGGCGGATCCACTTGGACAGAATTTTCAAGACGACACCGGTTTCGAGAGATAAATTCCCGAACTTCGCGAAGAAATGCATATATATATATATATATATATATATATATATATATATATATATATATATATATAGATATAGATATATATATCTGGGTGTGGGTAAACGTCGAACAGTGCAAGAAAGCGACGACAAAGCAATAACTTAATTCCCTTTTTTTTTACTTGGACGCAGCAACGTCACAAACAGCGCTGAATGGCTGCGAGTGCAATTATTAAAGGTCTCGGTGTTCTCGTACAGACCTCAGATCAGCCAACAACGCACGGGCGTGCTGCCTGAGATACCATTCGCCCCTTCTATTCACACGCTCGACATCAGCGAGATTATCCACGAATGCACGCAATATGGCCGCGTGCCTGGCCGCTCGACGGACTTTGCTTTGTATTCGCGCGCTTCTTTCAGGCTGGGAAAAACTCTTCTTTTATAGCACGCATTGAGCAACCGAAAGCCTTAGTGGAAGTTTTTCGTGTTCCTCTATATGTTTCTCACAGACGCTCTTCATCTAGATATAACATTTGAGAAGCTGATCAAGTAATTAAGAGTAACGATGTGATTTGGCGGAATGGAAAGAATAATCTGAGTACCTCCGTGCGACGGCGAACAGCATTACCGTGGTTCGGTCCAGCTACGTGGCATTCGCGTATTTTTTAAACCTTGGCGCATGATAATTGGGACACCTTGCTGTTCACCTGCTGCACAGATTCATTCGTGAATAATATGCTGAACAATGCTTACTGCAAGCAGCAGGCCGGCTGCTTTTCTATATGCTTTACTGTATGCTTTACTAACCGAAAACCTCTCCGGGACAGACCACATTGCAGCCATCTGTGCAAAAGCTACAAGGACATTAGGTTACCTACGTCGTAATCAGGGTAATTCACCTTCCAACATCCACAAATTGGCCTATCAGCCATTTGTTCGTCCACCAGCTCGTGTATGCATAATCCATTTCGTCCACACATCCTACCTACTTAATCGACATGCTTGAATCAGTGAAGAACCGAGGGGCCCGTTTCATCTGACGTAGTTATAAGCACCACTGCAGCGTAACGCAAATCAAACTCGATCATTCCTTCCAGCTTTTGGTTCTTCGCCTTAATATCGCTCCGATGTCCTTGTTTCGCAAATATGTTTATAATGCCACACAATCCGTACTGCATATCCAGATCGCCTCAAACACGTGTCACCGATTAAATAACTACTTAAGTTTCGCGCTCATATACGGTACGACACATGCTTTTAACTTCTCCGCACTCCTTACAGCCATTCGCTTGTGAAACAATCTTTCTGATAACATTGGTTCCGAGTCAGATCAAGAAAAATTTCCTCATCCCCTACTAGAGCATTTTTCATAATAGTATATACAAACCATATTATCTTGTTTCTAGTACTTGGCAATGTGCTTCGAACTTCTTGCGATGTTTTTATTTCCATTGATGCATTGCTATCTCGCTCTTATCAATTGGTATTTTATGCTGCGTCACGTGTTCACTTGCATGCCCTGTATAAATTGCTTTATTGCGTCTTTTTCCCGAAATATCCCCTGAAGCATTGTATTCCTTGATCTGTTCGATTTTCCTGTATTGTACTTTCTAGCATTAGTGTCTTACGTTAATTTTACTCGTGTTTTTTTTTCC
Source organism: Dermacentor variabilis (assembly GCF_050947875.1). Classification (NCBI taxonomy): domain Eukaryota; kingdom Metazoa; phylum Arthropoda; class Arachnida; order Ixodida; family Ixodidae; genus Dermacentor; species Dermacentor variabilis. The sequence continues at coordinate 42,313,782 of NW_027460291.1, forward strand.
CTTGAAGTGTGCCTTTTTGACATTTTATTACTTCAGTTTCTCCCTTTTCATGTTTTGATTTTTCTAGTCATGTTGAAAAGTCCTGCATTGGGACGTATCTTTTGTACCAGACTTCAGAAGGCTGCTTACTCTTCCTCTTTATGCATTTGATTTTGTAACCTCCTTACACATTGCCCCCATAGGGCCTTGAAGGTATTTTATATAAATAAATAAATAGGGGGAGCCGACAAAAAATGATCTTCCCAAAGTCTTCTGGAACTTGTGCTCCGTGAACACCGGCCGAACACACCAATGATTCCAGCGTTGTATGCCGTGCCTCCGTGCCATACAACATGTTAAGGGGACACCAGAGAGCCGTATGGTTTCATCAAAAAAAAAATTGATGGGAGCAACTAAGCAATCGTTGCGTGTGAATGCGAGAGCATAACGTGTCGCTGAGGTATGTCGCCGAGTTTAATGCAGCGGCAAAATTTTGCCGAGTTTAGCGCTGCTGCGTTATGTTTCGGAGGGTAATGTGGCTTCCAGTGAGGTCGCAACAACGCCAGACGACAAACAGGCCGTTGTGCGATCTCTCAGCTGAGTTGTACTTAAAGTATAGTGTTTCCCTTGCGTTGAGTGTTATTTCTCGATTACTACACTTGGCCGAGCGATGCCAGTATTCTTTTCCGATCCGGCACCATAGTGTCAGCACTAAATTTCTTCATCGGTTTCGTAGGCGAACTTCACCTCATACTCCGGGGGGATGTCGTAGTCGTCGTCATCCGAGGGGCACCTTAAGCGCACTGCATCTTATTCGTCGACGGCGTTGGCGGGATCCCGACCACGCGAAAGGCAGAGTGAGTTGCTGCAGCTCGCCTCCAAGGTAAATACACCGGGTAGCGAAGCTTCCATAGGAGCCTATACGTGCAAAAACATGGTGGTATGGATGGATGGATGGATGCCGTCAGTGTGCCCTTTGGAACGGAGAGGTGGGTTGCGCCACCAAGCTCTTCTTATTATATTGCCTAATGTCCTACCTTTGATAACAAGGAAAAAAAAGGAAAGGAGAAAAAAAATCACGATGAATTCCCATAACCAATGTTGCTGAACCCCTATTGTAAACTTTGTTTTTGCATGCCTCGGTTGTTTGTCGTTTGCCTACTTTTTATTCACCAATCTTCCAATCGCCGCTTACTAATCTCTTCTGCGCACATATTTACGTTACCCCTGCTCTCGCTAAATACATGTTCTTCAAGGAGGCCTGAGATGCCTAAATCGACCGCTGGACAGATATATTCACGTTCTAATAAAACGTGCTCCATCGATTCCCCAGCTTTACCGCAACAGCCACCATGCGTCTACTTCCTTCTTATATCTCGCTTTATAAGTGCGTGTTCTAAGGCATCCCGCTCTCGCTTCGGAAAGTAAGAGGTTCCCTCGAGTTATCATGAATTGTTTCTTTTCCGATTTCGTTTTTTCCTCTGACGTAGTTACTCATGGCAGGTTTCTTTTCCTATGCCGCCACCCATGAGATTATCTAGCCTCTCTGACTTTCCGCTTGATGTTCTTTGTTGCCATGTTGCTCACCATACTGTTCGCATACTTGCTCGAGAGCTTCCTAGTTCTTTCCCTCCACTGTGAATCCATGTTTCTTCTTTCTTTTTGTACAAATACCTGAAAACTCTCCCAGCGCGTTTTAGCTTTTCTCCATATTGGTCAGTAGTTATTCATAATCAATTTTACGTTGAGGTCCTCTCACTTCAGAGCTTGCCCAGCCCGTATCACCCTGCACAGCTTCATTTGTAGTCTTCCCGTGAGCGCCCAATGCGAGGCGTCCCTCTGACCTTTGGTTGCCATCGAGTCCCGATTGTATCACTGATTTCAAGCTAACAACCGCATTTTCCAATGTAAGTCCTTGAACCACCAAAGCTTTTCATATACCCCGGAGCACCTCCTACCTATTGTATCCCCATAGCGCTCCGTGCTTCATTAAAGACGTATTTCTCTTCCCGTTTGCTGTTATTTTTTCCTGTGTTTCCAGATGCCTATCTGAAAATGGGTATACACAGCCCATGGTATATCGTTTGTACATATACCAAGGTATTTACATTCGTTTTCTCGAGGTATTTCCTGGCCCCGCATTGACACAGTCTGTTCACTGTTTTCATTGAATTCCATGACACCTGGTTTTTAACGCTACATTTGCGACCTAAATTCTCGCTTTCCTGTCCACCAAAATTAACAAGACGTTGCACATCACTTTGCTTGTTAGCTAGCAACACAATGTCATCCGCATAAAACAAACCTGGAAGCTACTGCTCTACTGCTATACCCGCCTGTTCGTATAAGAGAATAAACCCGATATTACTTCCCTCTAGCGCCCTTTCCATCCTCACCAGGGCACCCTCGCCTCAGTCCCTTGGTGATATCAAGTTCCTCCTCGCTCCTCATCCTTTTCCATTCAGCACAAACATTATTTTCTTGATAAATTTATCTCAAAACCTATATACAGTTATCGCCCAAGCCTTCCCCTTCCAGAATATGCCACAAAATTTTGCAGTCTACTTTTTCATACGCGCATATAATGTCTAAAATGGCCACGTATAACGGTGTCATTTCTACTTATTTCTTCTACTCATTTCATTTCTAATAACTTATCGAGACGTTTAATTATTCTGAAGCCATTCTGAATTTATCCTAAAATGCTGCTATTCTCGGCCTATGCTTGCAGCTTTAATTTAATTGCCTGGATTGCTAGCCCATATATTACCAATGTAATGTTGAACTGTCCATTTGAGCTAATTCCATCTTCCTCTCCCTTACCTTAATAAATTAAATGATGGCGTAAATCTTGTGTCGTTTTTGTGTCGTGGCTTTCGGACGATGGCGGGGTGGCTGAATGAGCCAAGTAATCATTTCGCATTAAAAAAGAAAACAGAAAAAGAACTTGAGGTTTTTACGTTCCAAAACCGATCGACACATGATGATCACATCAAAGTTTTATGGAATTTTTAAACACAGCCTGTTGCAGATAACGTAATTCTAGTCATTCAGCTTGATTACTCAGAGAGACGGCCATTCCCTGCACGAGAAATGGAAAGATTATCTCCCGGGGGTATAAGTACTATCGAAGTATGCACGAATGCAAACGCAGCTCTAAAATAGATGAAAACAAAAGTCAACCTCGAAGTATACGTAATAGGTAATGTTGTATAATGGGGACACTGAAAGTTGCAAGTTAATTTTAACGACTACATACAAACAGAAACCGTGCTAACCTTAAAGGTGCACTATCTACTTCTGGCCGCAGCGGTCGCTATTCGATAGGGCAAAGTGCAAAAACGTGCGTTTACCATGCATTGGGTGCACGTTAAAGAACGCTACAACGTGCCACATAATCACATCGTAGTTCTTGCGCTTAAAACCCGTGAATTTAATTTTGGAACGCAGCTCTTAGGAGTTCGTTCCTACGGTGAGCGTCGGCGTCACGGAGCGAACAAACACATTGAAAGATGAAAAAGGGTGACAGCGAAGAGAGCGCAAGGGGGAAAGCGGTGGAGGAGGGCATGGTGAAAGCAGAACAATAAGAGCGTAGTTCCTCGCAAGAGGCGCTCTGCGGCGACGATGACAACGCGATGGCGCCGCACTAGCGTGCGTCGTCTGGGAAGTCAGTATGCGACGGCTGCTGTGAATAGCGCCTGTGCGTTACCTACGTGCTGCCTCTCGCGGTCCCCCGATTAGGGACGCAGTCGCGCTACACTTCGCTCCGTTTGAAACATGCCACAAGAGACAGATTGCCCGCGCGAGCCAGCATATCGCGAAATGAAAGCACGTATAGAGCTGCACTCAAATTTCGCATTAGGGAGCACCGTAATCTTCTGTGAACTTGTAATATACAAACACCTTCTCGATCGCATCAAAGATAAGAGAGAGTCAGCGAGTACACATATTTTTATCTCAAACTGTCGCTCTCTTATTTGGTCCACTATAATCGACTGTCACGCATAATTGTGTAATATATGTAAATTGAGGCACATCACATTAACATGATAAGCTAGCTAATTCGACTATATCTTGAATGTCAAACTCACAAGTGCAGATTTTGTTAACGCGTCAACTTCTCTTTTTCCAAATATCTAACATCAAGATGTAAACCCACGCCATACGTTCACTATACCTGCCGTCTCGCCAGCTTCGAGCAATAAAGCGAGAATCGCCAACGAGGATCGGAAGCGGGCTAAGTGTGGCAAAGAGCGTACCCTTGGCGGCGGTCAAACGGAGAGCCTTTCGTTGTTCGCCGCAAAGAGCCGCTTGTAGCTCCAGGGTGACTGAAACGAACCACAGTATTCGCTGCTCTACAGGGATCTGGCTGTACGGAGTTATGCGGGGAAGTTTCTCGCTTGACGACTCGCGTGTTGGACTCATCAGCTTCGGTGAGTTTGTACGGAGAACCCACCTCTGAGCGACGACGCGTCCGAGAGTTTGTGGGCTGTCGTGCTCAAGCCTGAAAAATGGCGGGACGTGGAATGTAAGAGGGCGGGGCAGCTGAGCTGCACATCGAATAGAAGCTGCGCACATGCAAGAAATCTTGTATTCAGATCTGCAATGTTTACTCGCGACGAGGCGGCACGAGGTGAATTTCTCATCCAAGTGCGTCAACCCGTGTCAAATAGCGTTTAGACTCGGGCACTGCAGCCGCAAGCCACGCAGAAGGCTGTCGATTGGGAAACAACGTGGAATGTCGCCTCCGATCCCAGCTTGGCAACAACCGAGAACATCGGGACAGCGGCGCAGGAACTCGCGCAACTGCGCCGGCGAAATCATGCAGAAACGAAGATGCCGAATGAACAGAATAGTTCTAAAAATGAAGAGTGCCACCAATGCTAACAAAATTATTTTTAAAAATATGCAGACCCAACACACTGTCATAAACAAACACCTTATGCGATGCATTTTGCAAGTTGCTGGCCATCAAGCTTCCTTTGGTGCAGCGCAAAGCATTGCCAGGTGGAACAACGTGTTTATGTAATGCGAGAAGTTGTGTGGATTATGCGAGTCTGTGTGACCATGGCCGCAATATGGCACCGATGACAGTGACGACGATCGCATGACGACGGTGACGGCATTATTTATACTCCGACCTTTCGACGTGACCTTACGACATGCCTATTCCTGGACACTACATATGGAAGTAAGCGAAAGAAGCAGGGATTATGAATTTATCTGCTACGAAGTGTTTCAGGTTAATGATTTATATTAAAATGATTAAACCATTTGAACTCCGGCAAGGAAACGTTAAGACCTGTTCGACCTCCATTGAATATGAAGGTGGTATATAGAGTGTCGCACAACTTCTACGTAGTGTTAGCTGCCACGCGGAAATAACTGGGGATAGTGGACCGATACAAAAGCGGCATAGTCTTGCACAACATCTCAAAGTGTTGTCTGCTACGACGGAAGAATGCGAGAAACTAACACGTGACGGAAGGGCCAGACGACTAATGCAGCTAGCCGGGAAGTTCGCTTTAGCAGGAGAGAAGTGTAGACAGCCACAGTACGGTTAGTGGTCGCTGCGGCACTAGATTCACTGGAAAAATTTTCTGAGTACCGCATTCGTTTTCCTCGCACCGCCGACGCGTTCATTGGCCCAAGCGTACCACGTGACTTTGGGGTGCCATATACCTTCCAAGCGCCGGGCGGGCCTGCTGGGTTAGAGCGCAGGCAGCGCAGATTCCCTACGTTTTTTGTGTTCCGATTGTCGCGCTCGCATTTGACTGCAAGGAAATCATGCTTGGCTGCTGCGCCTTCGGATGCAGCAACAAAACTTAGTCTGGAAAGACTTTTTTCTAGATTCTGACCGGTAAAAATGACCGATAGCGTCGTTCTGCGTGGTTAAACAGAATCGGCCGGGAGAACTTCAAGCCTTCAAAAAACACCCGCGTCTGCGAGGTATAAGTGCACCTTGCTTGTGCTTTTCGGCACTGTTTTAAAAGATATTTAAGCGAAGTGCATGTGGTGTTAACGATGCTACGAAAAGAGGAGTTCACTGCGGGGATCGTTCGCGTATTGCAGGCTTGACGCGGGTACACGTGTACGCGTTTGTTGCTCACCACACGCGGTTATTCTGTGCTCGTGGCACGCGAAGGCCCACTTCCCGCGCGAGTATTCCGCGTCCTCACGTGCACCAGGTGCTCGCATGATTTCTCCGCGCACGCGAGCGCGCTCTCGCCTCGAGTCACTCGACCCATATGGCACTTGTGTTTCGCAGATCGTGACGGTCGCAGTCAATAAAAACAGGGTCAATACGAGGCCCATCATACTTCCTTTTTTCCACTTATCCTTTGCTCATTTACATATACGCTTTTCGAGCTTGAAACCAAAGGCCAGGTGATGTTCGCAACACATGCTTCAAATTTTGAGCTTGTAACCGACCACACGCAATGAACTGAAGTCAGCCTACATATCATGTCTTATGTTGAAATGCAACGGTTCATACCCAAATAATGTTTTGCTTGATGCATAACGAGAACTACAAAACAACAGAACACCCAGTAGCTTTAGTTTCACTCTGTCACTACGCATGTTACATAAACCGCTCTAAAAGCACAAGAATATTATACATCGCCTATGTAACTTAGAAAAAAAAAGTCCGCGTCACCAGTGGGCGTTCCTGCTTTTTTTTTTTTTTTTTTACACAGGCAGGAAATTTTGGCAGTCTAAGAAAACAGTCATAAATAAGTTGAGAAGAGTAGCCGCTCATGAACGCACTAGACAGCCGCGTTCATAAATCGCAATGTAGCAAACTCTCTCTCATTATCAGTGTACAGAAGTACATATACGTTGCTGTAATTACGCAAACGGCTCATATTGGCCTTCCACAAGATTTAGTGCGTAAAATGGTAATCGAAGTTGGTTTTTACGCCTGCTGTGCACAGATCGTCTTACGATCACGGCCAAACGCCGGTGCGCACACGGCAGTCGCAGTGTGTCGTGCGTATACGGCGGACGAAGTCGCTCGGCACAATCGAGGACGCGCGGTATCCGCTTACAAACGAAATGAAATGTATCCGATTTAGCTTGTGAAATTATACAATGAACGTACGTGCCTGTGACAGTGTCAGGTGTCAGTTTCGTCCTGTTTGGAAACATTGAGTAGAAGCCGACGGCGGTCCACGATGGTTCATGCCCAAACGCACAAGCTTGCCTCATTCCGGCTCAATGTGACGAGATGTTTCCTTCATAGCTCGCTGCGCGGAAGGGTGAAAAAAAACGCGCGCATAAGCTCCCGATAGCCGCGCTAAGCTGCTGCCCACAATCGTAGCACAATTCCAGCAGTAAACACGATCGGCGTGCAAAACAACCAGCGGCTGCATTACGTCGCACAAAATAACATTTTATGATCGTTCTTAGCCACCATTATCTCCGGGCACAAAGTATTTGTACTTCAGTAAACACTCAACCCGGTGAGTCACCGAATATCAAGCTCTTCCAACGTGGTGGCCTTCCCGCGACGCAGCCGGCTTGGAAGGTACATGGCGGTGGCCGCTCAGTGTTGCTAGTCAAATCCCGACCTTTGCGGTACTCTGAAATTTTTTCCAGTGTCTCTATGCGGCACCAGTTGCGCACGCCACCTATAGACCTTTCTTTTTTCATGGGCGCCGCCATATTGCGCAGGCAGTGGCGCCATCTATTGGCCCTCTGATTTCACCGCCATGGTGACTTCGGAGAAGTGCGCTGTGTTGCATGCCAGGTATACGATCGGCGGCAGTTGCTTTGGGGTTGCCGTGGCCTAATTAAGGCTCACTCAGAGTACGCCGATCCGACACCGATTTCTGTCTTTAAACTATCGGCGGCAGGGTCTTTTTCTGTCGTGTCGGCGCCTCCGTCACACTGTACACTGTCACACTGTAGTGTACTTTTCCCCCTCTCCAGAAAAACATTTCTGGCTACGCGACTGGCGTAGATCGAGGACATATCGTACCGCCTTCGTGATCAACGCAGGTCGAACCGGTCTTAAAGTTTTTTGGCGGAGTACAAACTGCACCGTCGTTTGAACATAAACCGCTTAACATAGACACAGACACGTAGCACTGTATAACACTTAGTCGCAGCTGATGCCATAGTTTTGCTTACGCCCATACAGTACCTATGTAGGTCCCAGGAACACGCGTGCCTTCAAGTCACTTGCAGAGGCCACAGTATAAATTATGTCATCGCCGTCGTTCGGTCGTCGTAACTTTCGTCGTCGTCATATCGCTGTTGTCGTCACACAGACGTTCGCGTCATTCTCATAGCTGCTCGCCCTACAAAAACACGTTGTTCCACCTTGTTTTGCACAGCCAGACACCTGCTAAATTCTTCGGCTATGATCGATTCCCACAGTGCAGGAGAACTGTATAATATTTCGACATTTTAATGCGAAAAGCATACTTGGCATACTCAGGCAATAATGTCTTTTTTCCTGATTATACAGCTATTCAGCTGTCCTACCAAATATATTTGCCGGTACGGGAATAGTGCAGTCGAAAAATGTGGGTCGTTCGCCTGGGCGTGTCCGAAAGGGTACATGTGCGTGCTTCAACAAATATCTTTGCCTCCCACTTGAATCACTGTATCGGTGCCACTGTGATGCGCAGAATTCCAGGTGGCGTCAACTGAAGCAGCAGTGTGTCCCGCACGAAGCGCCTCACAAATTGAGCACACGCCTCATAAATTCCAAGTTTCGACTATTCGCATACTAGGATAGCCATCGTATGTGAAACCTTCCCGGAATTTATGTATAGTTAGTCTGATTCAGTTTCGATCTATTCTTTCCATTTTTACACATTCGGTTTTGCATTCTTTTTTCGCTCTATAGAACAGTCCTTTATTTTGCACCATATACCCATGCCACCAGACTTATATCCGCTCAAGTGAGTCTGTGCCATAGTTCCCGACATGCACCGTGATCAGCTCGAGCCCGCAGCTCCTCGTTCCATGTGACACGCGCAGCATTAGCCAGGCTTGCGCATCGTTTCCCGAGGTCCTAGTAGCCGGCTGTACGAGTGTAACGAGCCGAGTGTGACGTCACGCAATGCAGTTGCGAGGACTCCTGCTGCGCTTCCACCACGTTCCTGGCTGCGGCCAAGTTTGCATCGGCGCCGCCACACTGCGCTGTTTCCCGATGAGCGGCTTTCCCCGTCGCTTGTGGCTGCACTGCCAGAATCTAAACATGGTTGGCCGCGGGTCGACGCACACGGCTGAGCAAGTCGCCGCGTACCGCCTCGCCGAGGAAGACGGGGTAGTCTTCATTCAAGGCTTGCCGCAAGCGCACGCGCAGTCCGTAAACGATGGGCGACGTGGCGGGCCTCTTCCGGTCTCTCGAAGCTTCCAGGTCGCACCATTTTTCAGGCTCCAGCACGAAAGCCCAGAAGCGTCCAGACCCTTCGCCGTTCAGAAGTGGGTTTTCCGTGCACCTACAGCACAGTCGATGAAGCTAACACAGTTGATGAAGCTAACACGACAGTCGACAAGCGCCAAGCTTGCCCACATAACTAGGTACAACAGTGCAGATCAAAGTAGGGCAGCGAATACTGTGGTTCGCGTCATTCATCCTGGAGCGACAAGCGGTTCTTTACGATGAACAAAGAGAGGCTCTCCCTTTGTCCGTCACTGATTTTTCCGTCTGCAACAGACAGACAGACAGAAAAACGTTATTGATAGCAAGTGAGTTTGGACTCCTCTGGGTCCCTGGACCACAGCACGGTCCCGCACTACGTTGAGACGTTCATGCTCCTTTTGTTCATGACGTCGGCAGCCCGAGCCACCGCAGTAAGCTGCGATGTCGGGTCCGTAGACGAGAGCAGGACCTCCCAGTCCTCCCAGCTCGACATGGCGGGCTGTCCCTGCGGGAGAGGATCGGCAGGGCAGCCAAAGAGGATGTGGGAGAGTTTGGCATGAGGGTCTCCGCATAGGGAGCATGTAGGGGAGATGCCGCAGTAGTGGGATAGCAGCTGAGGGGATGGGAGAGAGCGGGTCTGGAGGCGTCTCCAGAGGATCTGTTGGGAGTGCGACAGGGAGGGGTGGGGAGGAGGGTAAGTCCGACGGTCCAAACGGGGTATTCGCGTGAGCTCCGCAAAGCTGTGTACCCGCTGCCTCGAGAAACCCGGATCGAGGCTGTCCTGAGCCCGGCAAATTAAACCTCGGGCCACTTTATCGGCAGCCTCGTTTCCGGGGTTCCCAGAGTGAGCCGGCACCCACCGGAGCTCAACCCTGCGTGGTAAATTCTGAGTGGGGATGTTCAACAAGTTCCAGGCAGGGTTGTGAATTCTGCCTCTGGCAAAGTTGGACAAAGCAGTCTTTGAATCGCTAAAGATGTATTCAGCATCCGAAAGGGCAAGGGCGAAGGCGATGGCGGTCTCCTCTGCTTCCTCAGGTGTAGAGCCCGAGGGAAGATGGTGAGTTAGGGGTCGGGGTAAGGTGGGCTTGTAAGCAAATGCTACAGCTTCATGCGCTGTACATCCGTCGTCTACCCAGATGGCTTGCTCGACTTGGCCGTAATACTTGTGGAGGGCATGTGATACTGGGGATCGACGTTTCGAGGAAGGGGTTTCACTACAAGGGGTGTATGAATGTGTCGCGGAATGGCCATGAGGGTTGACTGATTAGCGGGTATGTTGATGCGAAGGGAGGCGAGGATATGGCGGCCAGTGGCGCTCGCGGCAAGTCTTAAATACTGCGTCTGAAGGTGCACCTCAACTAGTTCAGGAAGCGTGTTATGCATGCCTAGTGCAAGGAGTTTGGCTGTGCTAGTACTGCGAGGTAGGTTGAGGGCTGCCTTAGTTACAAGGCGGATCATGGCGTTCACGCGCTCGGTTTCCGTGCCGTTCAGCTTGAGATATGGTGTGGCGTACGGAATGCGGCTAAGCGTAAAAGCATGTACAACTTTCATGTTGTCTGCTTCGTCTAAACCCTTGTGCAGGGAAGATACGCGGCGTAGAAGCTGCAACACTGATTGCGTGGAGGCCTTGAGTGTTTTAAGGGTATGGTCATTGCGTCCGGAATCCTGCAGGTAGAGGCCAAGGATGCGCAGGGTGGGAGTGATGGGGATGGGTGATCCTTGTAAAGTGATTTGGATGGGTGAGTTAGCGGCAGATTTTGGTCTAATTAGGAGGAGCGCAGACTTAGAGGGGGAGCATTCGAGTCCGATAGATGATACGTGAGTGGAAATCGTGTCGACTGCTAATTGTAGAGTTTCCTCAATTTCCCCGTCTGAGCCATGAGTAGTCCATGCGGTAATATCATCAGCGTACAGAGTATGTTTTAGGTGGGGGATAAGATTGAGCTTCTGGGCTAAGGGGATGAGAGCAATGTTAAATAGAAGGGGGGAGAGGACCGCGCCTTGCGGCGTTCCAAATTCAACGAGTGTATAAGAGGGTGTGCTGAGCTGATCAATGTGCAAGGAGGCAGTGCGGCCAGAGAGGAAGGCGCGAACGTAGTTGTAGGTCTTAGGGCCTACCTGTAGTTCCTGCAGTTCCCGTAAGATGTCAGCGTGTCGAATTCTGTCAAATGCCTTATTGAGGTAAACTGCCAGGATTGCTTTAGTAAGATGGGGGATGGTATCATCAAGCACATCGTGCGTAATTTGAAGTAGGGCATCCTGCGCAGATAGATGCGCAGGGAAGCCCACCATACTGTGGGGGAAAAGGTTATTTTCTTCCATGTACGTTGTCAGTCGGGCAAGAATTACGTGCTCAAAGGTCTTGCCGAGACAAGATCTAAGAGAAATGGGGCGGATGTTCTCGAGGGTGATGGGCTTGTGGGGTTTTGGCATAAATATAATTTTTCTATGCTTCCAGGAGGCAGGGAGGGTACCTTCCTCCCAGCACTCGTTAAAGTAGGTAACGAGGTGAGATATGGAGTCATCATCAAGATTTCGGATGGCAGCGTTCGTAATTTGATCGTCCCCGGGTGTGGTATTGCGCAATTTCAATAGGGTTGCGCGAAATTCAGATTCTGTAATAGAAGCGTCAAGCTGTGGTTGGGGTGAGCCCGTGTACTCGGGATGTTTGCAAGGAGGACCTGGGGTGGTATAGGTGCATTTCACCTGCGCGAGGAAGGCGTCGGTGTCCTGCCGATGGTTATGAGTGAGGCGGCGAATGCTAAGACGCGTCTGAGTTTTAGATTGCGTGGGATCGAGCATATGGCGTAACAGGTGCCAAGCGCGGGTTGTGGAGAGATTGCCTCGGAGGCCGTCACAAACCTGAGCCCACTTAGCTTTGCAAAGAGTGGCACTATGGTGTTCTATTTGGGATTGAAGCTCGGTGAGTTTAAGTTTTAGTTTCCTGTTGTGCTTTTGAGTTCTCCACCTTCGCGTTATGTTCTCTTGAGCTTCAAGAAGGTGGGCGAGCTTACTGTCGATAACGGGGGTGCCTGGGGTAGTATCGAGCGTTTGCGTATGTTGGCGAATGTCTTTCTGTAACTGAGTAGTCCAGGGGTCTAGGTCGAAGGGGCCCTGTGCTGGCTGCGCTTGCCTAAGTTTACGGAGCTGATCCCAATTTGTGTGCCTAGCGGTAAACTTGCGCTGAGGTCGGCGATAGTTCACCGCTATGCGAATCAGGTGGTGGTCGCTGCCTAGTGTGGCTTGCGTTCTTTCCCACTGTAGGTGAGCCAAGTTTCTACCAAGCGTGAGGTCTGGGCTAGTATCGGCAGTAACACTGTTACCAACCCGCGTTGGTAGGCTAAAATCATTAAAGATGGTCAGATGAAGTAATAGCGTATTATTGTATAAAACTGTGCCTCTGTGGTTGGTGCGTCGATAGCCCCAGTCCACGTGAGCCCAGTTAAAGTCACCGGCAACCAGTAGGGGGTTTGATCCGGCCATTTTGGTTACGGATTTGAGGAGTGGAGCAAGTAGGTGAATCGGCTGTCGTGGGAGAGGATAGCAGTTAAGCATCAACAGGGGAGATTGTGCAGGGGTGTGGGGTAAAATTTCGATGAAGGTGTGAGCAATAGGGGAGGTAACGTCGTGCTCCGCATAATGCAAGGTGTTACAGACGTATGTAACCACCCGAGGAAGATCAGTGGAGTCAGAGGGGATAACAGCGTATCCTGGCAGTTGCCTGCAAACATTGGCATCCTGGATAGCGATAATGTCTTGTGGGGACAAAGAATTGGCGATAATCTGCTGCAGAGGGTCGCGCTTTCGCCGAAAGCCCCTGCAATTCCATTGAATAATTTGTAAGGAATTATGGTGTCTCGGAGGAGCCATGTTGAAGGGTGGCGGGGCGAAGGAGGAGTGCAGAAGGTGGTACTGCGGGAGGAGAGGCCGCTGAGAGTCCAGGCATAAGGTTAGCTAAACGCTCCTCAACCTTGGCCATGATGCTAGATATGACCCTATCTATTATACCGGTAATGGTAGCTTCAATCATAGTCTGGCACTGTGCAGTGACCTGCGCAGTAATGCGCTCTGTGAACTTGGATTCTAGGTTTTGGGCGAGGTCCTGAAATTTGGCTTCCAGGTCTATAGGTTGGACTGGGCTCTCATCAGGCCTCCTCTTTTTCTGAGGAGGTTGGTCGGATGGGGTGGATGAAGAAGATGCGGATGGTGGAGTGGGGGGTAGAGCAGGGGTGGAGGTAGAGAGGGCTGCCTTGAGCTGCCTTACCTCATCCCGCAGAGCCTTCATGTCCGAGTCCTGGGAGGTCATGATGTTCGTCTTGGCAACCTTGGAAGCCCATGTAGAGGTAGACGGGAGAGTCGTGCTAAGCGGGGGAAAGTCCTTCTTTGTAGGGAACTTTGTCTTCTGAGGCGGTGGGCTAAGTCGTTTGGTGGCGGCATTTCTTGCCTTGCACGAGCCGGTGCCCGTGAGGTGCTGCTCCCCACAGAGAATGCAGATCGGGATGCAGGAGGGAACATCTTGCGGCTCATGATTGTCCCCGCACCGCGGGCAGAGACCACTCTTGGGGTGGGGGCGCACGTCGTATCTGTGGCCCGGTCGATGACAGTTTCTGCACGTGTCTGGACTTCCCTTGTACGTCGTGCATCTATGCACTACACTCATGTAGCGTATGGTGTGAGGGACTGGGCCATGCGCAAATGTGATCAATATGGAAAGGGTTCTACCCATTCTTCGGGCTGCGATATCAGCTTCCGGGTTGCGAGTGTGGAGGTCTTGTAGCATCTCTTCCGGTGTTTCCGCCCAGTAGGCTTGCGAGATGACTCCGCGCGCAGCAGCGGGCGGCGGTGCGTTGTAGGCGGCGACGGGGTAACTGGTTTCTTGAAGGACCACTTCCTTGATTTGGACGAGGTGAAGGGCCGTTGACTCGTGAGGTGTAGCGACCGTGAACGTGTTATTCGTCGGGTGAATCCGGAGGTGAAACTCTCCTAGGTCCCGGTCAGCGGCGATGACTCGCAGAGCTTTCATGAGTGGCTGCGCCACGGCTCCGTTCAAAGCGAGGCCTCCTCTTGGCCGGAAGACTACCCTTATAGTGCCGGGAGGGAGTGAAGCAAGTTGCTTACTTCGCAATGCGATTGCGTCCGTCACGCGCAGCTGCTGTTCTTGAGCACGGTATGTCGGCTTGAAGGTCGCAGGGGCAGTGTCGGCCGGAGCACCGACGGCGGGTGCGGCAGGCTTATCTCGAACAGGGGCTGCATGAGGAGGCACAACCAGCGTTTCCGGGCTTGGTTCGCCTCCCTTGTACGCACGGAGTATCGTGGTCCACTCACCGGGTCTGAACGTTGTCGGGTCGAGGTCTTCGCCCTGCGATTGCACCTCCATGGCTGTTGGGGGTGGGTGCTCTACAAGTGATTGGCCTAGCCTCAAGCGAGGCAAGACCCAGTGCGGCGGCTGGCCAGGAGCAGACTTTCAGACATCGATAGGGTCCAAAAAAAGGTTCGGATGTAGGTTTAGCGGTCGGCAGCGCCGCAAACGGAGGGGATTCGTGCGTATTCCGTGGTGACTGGCACACACAGCGCACGGCACCTCCGGTGATATTATATGCAGTCGAATTTGTTAGCGCATCGTGTCAGTGGCTGTGCACCGTAATTTACATGTATTGCAACGATTCGCACGACCTTCGCTGAGGACGGATCAAGTGAGAGAGCGATGGTGCGAGATAAAAAAAAAACTGCACTGTCTGCCTTTCTCACTTTATCTCCCCCCTTTGAGATGAAGCAGAGGGTGTGTGCATTTATTCCTTCGCGTTGACTTGCATCTTTTAAATCGGACAGCTTTCTTTGGCTCGTCACCCGTTTTGCTGGTCGGTTGTGTGGGGTTGGTAGACCAAGGCCGGTGGTCGGGAATTGCTCGTCGAAGGTTCGAGACAAGGCGCCGACGCGAAGGACGCCCCTGCTTGCGTTGCGGGGCGCGTTCACAGGCGAACGCCAACTGCGGTGGCTCTTTGAGGCACTGCGGGGAATTAATGATTGCTTCATTTGTTTCAATCAATTAGGGAATGCACCCTAGTGAAACGTTACAAAAATGTAGATTGAGCATCTCGGGCCCAGAGTATAAATACAGATATATGGTATCCCGGGGTAGCACGCATACACAATTTTCCAGCAGGCAATGGCGAAATAACATTTCAAAAGGACAAGATGTTATATGAAAGACTGGGGAATGAAACATCAACTAAAACAGGAAAAATGCAAACTAGTCATCTATTAGCAAACAGTATTATTTGTTCCTTTTAATAAAATATAACCTAAACGAAGCGAACCTATAAACTTCATCATAAACATCATAGAACGGGTCATACATATTTAGCTTTCTAAGCATTAGATATTTAGGGCTCCGTTTACTGTAGTTTGTTCTTACACGCGAAAATAACCATTTATTTCTCGTACAAATGCATTGATGTACGCGTGCCGTTTTAGAGCGAGCCTTAATATGTTAGGTACACTTGGCAGAGAAAATTTTAGAGAATATAGTAATCTGTATGCAAAAAGAATGTCCACACAAAGAATATTTTATTGAATAAAAAGTTGATAAGTTCTGTAACTGCCACCAGCTATAAATCTTATTACTCCTTGTTTTTTTTTTCAAACCTAGAAGCATAATAATGCTGCTTTAAGGTGTGGTCGCCCATACCAAGGGGGGTATTCTGTAAGTGTCCACCTATAGTGGACATGTTAATTTCGTCTTGTGTTGTAGTGATTGGGTGGGGGCGCCTGTCTCCTTCTGTCTCCCCAGCCCATCCTATCAGAGCTTCAGCAGCACACGAAATGGACATGTCCGCTGGGTGGTCATTTAAAGAACCATAATAATAAACAAGGTAAAGCAATTGAGATCACGTTGGAATATCGCATGGCATATGATGAGTTTAAGCTAAGGTTGAAATCCATAGCGTCATTTTCACCAGAAACCTACAGAAAGTGAGCGCTTTGAGCTACCACACTGACCCTACCGAACTCGAGACGAAGTTTCTATTTAAGGCCTACAGAGAAGATTGCCATGCGTATTTCAGTGACGATTACGCCCCCCAATCAGTGTTTTCAAGAAATAAAATGCAGAGAAATAGCACAATTGCAATAAAATAATCGTATCAACAGCGGCTTTAATGTCAGTTATGGAGGGGAGGGAGGCGAAGCAAGTTTGTTTAGCTTTTACAACGGGTCAGCTTGGCTTCGCAAGGAGTGGCTTGCATCTATGCAGAACGTCCGCGTGCGCCCTGAAACCCGACTTGGGTTCATTAGCGAACGGGCCCGGCCCGGAGTGCGCAGCCTTAAAACCGACCCCGCACCGGGCCCACCCAAAAACGTCTTAACCAGGCCTGGCCCGTGCTTTCGGGTCGGCCCAACTCGAGGCTGTACCACAGTGCCCATAAACAACGCCCCATGCACCACATCATGTGCGTCTGAAAGCCGTGCTACGTTGAACTCGCCCTGCAACTCGGTTCGCGCGGGAGCAGAGCCCTTGAGAAAGTTGGACCGCGGCCGAGAGATCCACGGAACGCTACTTGCACGAAAAGGTTGCGGATACTTGTAAATACGGCAACCGAGAAAGGAGCAGATAAAATTTATACGATAGCACAAAGGACAATGTCTGGCTATTTGACACCCTAGCAGGCAGGCCGAGCATAAATGCACGAAGGGGCAAATATTCTCAACAGCAGGTGGCATGTGTCTATTGCAAGAGAAGACTAAACCCACTTTAACATGACAATGTCAAGATGCAATGGCCAACCACAACCGCAATGGAATCCCCAGTCAGAGCAGTAGGGAATGTTGGCTTTGAACAAGCGCAGGGGTTGAAAGCTTACGGGAGCATTATCTGGTCAGCGGTCCAAATAAGCAAGACACGTTTAGAGTATTCGTGGGAAACCAAATCAAGAGAATAAATGCCGCGTTCTTACAGGCATAGGTAACCTTACAATATCAGAAAAAGCTCGGCAAAATATCAGACTGCAGTAGATATACTAAACTTTATAATATGGTCAGCTCAAGCAGACTATGTCACCGTTGCTCGCCCCGCCGTTTAAAAGGGGATGCCAATAACATTAGTATCGATAAGTGAGTGCACTGAATGTAAATGTTGCAGTGAATGTAAATGTTGGAGTGTAACATCATAGGGCGGAAAACCTATCTTACCTGAATGATGGTGCGCATAGCCTCTAGTAACCGTCGCAAGCTGTTAAATGCCGTGGCGGAAGACCTCATTCACAAATGATAGCGCATCGCAGTTTAAAGGGGCCATAATCAAGCCCAGTCTAAGATATTGGTTTCACACCAGATTTCGAAAAGTGCCGTCCAAGGAGTGTCAAAGTATACCAAAAGAAGGTTAGTAAAAGTTAGTGCAACTCTCGATATATCCAAATGATCTATCGCAAATCTTTAGTGCGAGAAAGCGACTACATTGTACGCAGCAGACAATCTTTCGCATTTCCTTCTTTACAGCCGCCGCAAGGGAACATTATCGGCCTTTTATGGGAGGGAACCAGCTTAACAGTGTCGTTCAAAGGGAAAGTGTGTAATCATTGCATTCTACAGGTGCTAACATATACGGCAGAAACTTGCGCGTTTAAGACAGACGCTCGAGACCAAGTTCCGACACAGCAATAGAACGAAAAATGTTAGGCGTAACGTTAAGAAACATAAAAAAAGCGATGTGTATCAGAGAGTAAATGGGTTAAACCGGCATTACAGATCACATTAAGAGAAAGAAACGAAACAGGGCAGGCCATTTAATGCGTAGGATAGATAACCGGTGCATCAGCAGAGTTACAGAATAGGTACAAATGGAAGGGGAGCGCTCTCGAGGACGACAGAAAACTAGGTGGGGCGATGAAATAGCAAATTTACAGGCGCAAGTGGGACTCAGCTAGCGCAAGAGAGGGGTAAAAGAAGGTCGCAGGGAGAGGCTTTCGTCCAGCAGTCGACATAAAGATAGGCTGGTGATGATAATGGGAGGGCGGCCATTTTGGTTGGCCTGCAGTCCGCCATGTTATAGGCAAGTGAAACCTTTGTCCATGGCCGCGATATTGGCATGCCATCCGCGCGTGCTCAAATTCTTCTTTTTCTTCTTTTCTGTCGTTTGTCTTTTTTACTGTTCGCTCGGAATTCTTCGGTTGTCATCATACTGTGCGCTTTCAGACTCGCAGCCGCCTTCACGCGGAGTTTCGATCGTGCGCGTAGTTTCTTTTGTGTGTGTGTTTTTTCTATTAAGCGGCGTTGTGGTGGCGGCCCTTTCTGTCGCAGTGTCCCGACCCTGCAGCCCCGCTTCCCTGCTCGACGCTGGAGGACCGCACGCAGCCACGCGGCCACGCACACCACGTGCTTCGTCGGGGAACTGCAGCGGCTGAGTCTCGACGACGCGGTCGCCCACAATGCACAGCGACGCGAGGAGAACGCGCTGTCGTGGCACGGCCGCTTTTGTTTTTCTCGGGGATGTCGCTTTTCTGTGCCGTCATTTTTGGCGGCTCAAAATCATGCGCTTTCTTAACTATTTGCATTACGTTTTTAATGAAATAAGGATTTCGTTGTCTGTGGTGGTTGCGTCTACGCCTGGCCACCCTCGTTGAGCGACACGAGGTGGTTCTAAGCTGTGCTCAAGAGAGTTTTATCCTATCCTGGCAGCCTTGATTGGTTAGGGACAATAAAGAACCATAACTTTAAATATTGACTTGGCACAACTTGAAGTTTTTAGGAATGCTTACAACACTCGTAATCCTGAATGCAGGAATATACGCTGTTGCCGCACAAACAATGGTAAACAGACGCTTCGGTACCGGCTTTCCCACTGCTAAATTATTTCTTGCGTAGCCATGGCATGGGTATTGCCGAAATTTTTAAAACACTTACACATATGTTCTTATGAAGGATGGTTTCAACCCCGGTTCAAAATTTATTGTTCGCCCTTGCACTGCCTTAATAGAATGCTTCTTGCTAGTATATTGCTAGTTGTGTATACTACTATGTCGCGCAACTTCGCAATTAGTCCTTGACTTCCGACTTCCTTCATTTTTTTTCTTCGTAAGTTAGTGGCACTAATGATCAAAG
This sequence comes from Dermacentor variabilis, assembly GCF_050947875.1. Classification (NCBI taxonomy): domain Eukaryota; kingdom Metazoa; phylum Arthropoda; class Arachnida; order Ixodida; family Ixodidae; genus Dermacentor; species Dermacentor variabilis. Next base: position 42,333,235 of record NW_027460291.1, read on the forward strand.
CGGTTGTACGTTTTCTCAGTTAAGGTAATGAGTATAGACGATACGATTTCGGAATCATATGTGCAGTGTCATTAATTTCGGTCATTAATTTATCACGGCAGTTGTCCGCATATAATTTTATGTCCTCATACGTACGTGCATTATTGGTTATTATATGCCTGTCCTAAGCATCTGTTTAAATGTCATGCTGTTCATTGCTGCCAACGAAGGGGGGGCCGTCTGCTCGGTAGTTTTCATGGGGCTGCTCTCTCCTAGAGAAAATTTCAGGTGAATTGAGCTGAAATGAATGAGAAGAGTCTCTCAAAAATGATGAGGACACGGCGCAGAGTGCGTTGTCACCCTGCCACATGTATGCAGCTCGACGGCTCCCTGCTTGCCACGGACTGACGTTAGTTCTATAGCACTGCAAGCGGAAATTAGGTGCATCTTTTTCTTATCTCGCCTGCTATCCCAATTCGCGCAAACATGCGCATATCACCGCCTTTCTATCCTCGCATTAAGTTAACAGTCCGCCGTTCTTTAGGAAAACCGAATTCTTCGCTGTAGCTTTCTTTTTATCGCAATCTAAGAGTGCAGAGAAATATTCGATTGGCGGTCTTATTTACAGGCTACAGAGCCGGACAAATAAGCGCGGCCCTTCTTGGCATGCACCTAGGAACGATAATATGCCTATCGCGAATTTGCTTTTCCATTGCTTTTTCACGTTCGGCGCTAAGATATACAGGGCATATACTAGCTAACTTTAGCCAAGGTTTAAAAGAATGCAGGAGCTCTGTAGGAGTACGCTACAAATGCATGTTGTCCGCTTTTGTGTCAAACAAGCCTTGTGTTCTACTTAACTGCATGATTATCTAAGACAAGTTAACATCGCAAGTATCAACTTTAACACAAACTTCCAATGAGAGGTACAGCCTTCTAGGGAACATCTAATTCTGCACTTTCTAACTTACGATTTGTTATGTAATCTCTTTCTGCATCGAAAAGAAAGCCCGCGAAATATAAAAAAAAAATAACACACGTGGCACGACCATCTGCTTCCCGCGATTTGAGTTCTCTTATACACTCCACATATGAAGGCATTTAACACTAGAGCTTGATCAAATAAACAATTATTTTTTTTATTTAGACAATAGTTTTTGGCCAATGAATGATTAACAGCCAAAAACTAGACCGTTCGAGCAAGGTGAATGCTAGCTAAACAGCGTTGGCCATGTGGAGCGCATGCTGTTGTAATTATCATTCATGGGTGCTGGTTCCAATATGACCAAAAAAATCTGGTTCAGTAAACAATATGAGCCCTTCTATCGAAAACGATTAAGAGGAAGCTTTAGCTCGGGCCCAACTCCGACGCGGCCTATTCAAATACATGTGAAACGCAAAAACGTTTTTGTGAGAGAATTCCAGCACCGATTTTAATAAAATGTGTTGCATTTGAGAGAGAAAGTTAAGTTCTAGTGACTGTTGGAAGCGGAATTTCTATTTAGGACTTGAATTTTCTTTTAAAAAATTTCAAATATTTGACCGTTAGAAAAAAATAGAACACGAAGTTTAAAATTCATAGCTCTGCATCAAGAACAGATATCGCGGTTCTGTAAACGGCGTTCATTAGATCACTCAAAGCGGACAAATTCGATATGTCATTTTACATCTTACGTGAATTTGCTACGTTGTTTACAAGGGTTCTGCAAAAGCTGTATTTGCAAATTACAACATTTTTGAGATTCCTGTGTATCATATCAATTTTGTCCGCTTCAGATATCCTATTATATTAAATTCACAGAATTGTATTATCATATTTCGTTGCTGAGTTACTGAGTTGCAAACTTGATAGTTTCGTTTTCTGAAAACTTTCGATTTTTGTCAATTTGTAATAAAAAATTGACGACGTAAATCAAAAATTCAAAACCAACACTCACTAGACGTTAAGGTATTCTTTTAAATGCAACAAATCTTGTCAAATTTGGTGCAGTTGTTGCCGAGAAAAACGAATTCTCCTTTTACATGTATTTAGATAGCAGCACCCGAGCTAAAGCTTCCTACTAGCCTGATCATGTCAACGTCACTATTTTAGATCTAAAAAGAATCATGTGGTTGCAAGGGTAACACACATGCACACATACACAAATATTAAGACGCGCACACACGCAAAGTGCATGAAATTACGAAACGCTCACAGAGTCCAAAATGTTGTTATTTCGCATCAATAACCAATACCCCGTCTAAACGGGAAACTTTGGTATGCCGGAACATTTTATGGCCTAAAAATATTGGCAGTTTTTTTTTCTTCTGGACCACTTTGCCCTAAGAGAGCTTAATAGCTCCGTTGATAGGTTCTGCTGTAATTATTTTCTTCAATATTGCTGTTCTTCGAGTGTCGAATGTCGCGGTTATCGAATGTCGCGGTTATCGCGTGCCTGTATTGAAGACAACGACGACGGTTAAGAAAGAACACAGAGACGTCGATGTGCGAAGCTCAGCTCCATTTACGGTTACGAGAGTGCCAAAAGAGGTATACGATAGCTGTAGGAAGAATACACGCTGAACGCACACCTCCGACGCCTCGACTTCGTTGCTATGGCTGCGCGGGAGACGATTCGCTCCACCTTTAAACTATCGCTTCATAACAAACCGCGAAAAGTTGTCCCGAGCAAAAAGCGACACAAAAGCGGGGATGCATATCCCCTGTAGGTTGGTTGGTAAAACTTTTTTTGAGTGTTCTGCAGATTGCTGACCCGGGCCCCGGTCTCCCACGTCGGGACGTCCAGGCCTTGCTTAGACGACGCTTCACGGCCCAGATTTGGTCAGTGAGCGTGGAGCTGAGAAGGGCACAGGTTTAACCCCTGCCGGGATGATGCTGCCCGAACAGAGTACACCCGCGAACCAAAGTTTGCGGGAAGATTGCACTTCCGCGCAGTCAAGCGCAGCATTCCAATGCAAAGCATACAAGCGACAGAAGGAATTCGAGCTCTACGTGCTAGAAGGAATGCCACCTGACTGACGAAGGAACGTAGATTTTGTTTTTTTTTTAGAATCTCCTGCCCGCCAACATTTGTGTGTGAGTTTTGGTATCTGCGACTGCATATAACTCGGGTAGCCAGGAAAAAAACTGGGGATAGCAGTACGCGTCAGGCGCTGGTTCTAATTGGCGGACTCGGAACTGCAGTCGGTGCTCAAGAAGTGAAATGAGCAGACGACGCTACTGGTGGACCTATTATTTTGATGCCAGATTTGGACGGGGTTGTGCTGCGACATATGCCAGGGATTCCGAGGGCCGTATACATAGTAAGTGGATTTTGATTCTAACATTCTAATTGTTAGTGTCTAAACTCCATGCAGGGGTAAAGGTCGCAGAGTTTTTCACTCCATTATTGAACCCTCACTTGGTAGGCCCATCACGGCATATTCTCGCGGGCGATTTCAATTGCGTGTTAGAGGCGATGGATCGTGTATCCTATAGCGGTACTCCGAAATTTAAAGACATGGCTGGACATTCAGTACTCTGAGAGCTCGATGATGAGCTTGGAATGTATATGCTTGGCGAGGGCTGAAGAGCTGAATTGATCGATTTTATGTCTCATCATCCCTGTCAGCCAGTATGCACTCTTCGAGGTTGTTTCGTTGGGCTCTTAGAGAGCACTGATTTCTAATTCTGCAGTTTGCCGATTCGTATTTAGTCTCGCCAGGGAAGAGACCATGGCGTTTAAATCCACGGCTCTTAAAGGACAGGCAGGCAACCGCAGAGGTGTTGTACTTTCTATTTCGCAAGGTCCATAACAAAGAGAATCTCGAAGTCAGAGAATGGGATGAAGTGAAGGCAAGTATGCGCGAGTGCTTCAGGTCTTGGTACAAGTGTCGATCGCGCGAGATTAAGATCGTCTCTGACGCAATCCTCCTGCGCTCGATACCACTGTTGTGCGGTCCTGTGGCATCTCTCGGAAATGAAGATCGGATTCCCCTGCAGCGACGCTGGGATGGCTTGAGGCGATAGAAATGGAAGCATGGTGCAGAAGAAACGCGCTCCGTAGAAATCTTTCAAGAAAGAGCACAACTCTATCTTCCTTAGTAGATCCAAGCACTGGTGGCATACTAGCTTCACCAGATGGAGTTCTTGAGTTGGCGAGGCCGTTATATAAGAATTTATATGCTGATCCAGCTACCATTCCAGCTGTTGTTCTATTTGTTTCACCAGTTGATCCTTCGGAAGTTTCCGATTCAGCCACAGTTGAGAAAGAGCTCTTTTCGGCTTTGAAGTCTATGAAACATAATCGCAGTCCAGGATCTGATGGTTTGGCAGTTGAATTTCATGTTAAGTTCTGGCAAGTGTTAGGGAAGCCTTTCACATCCCTGGGTAATAGGCTGCTCAGTAAAGAGACTTTGCCAACGTCTCAAATAGATGGGCTAATCACTATCCTTTGTAAGCATGAGTCCAGAATTACCGATATAAGACAATGGCGTCCCATCACACTTCTGAACTCCGATTACAAGCTCTTAGGAAAGTGTCTTTGTATGCAACTCAATCCACTGCTTAATGCTATTTTGGGCCCATATCAGACATCTTGCGTCCAGGGTCGTTTCACTTCGTCAAAATGAATCTGTAGTCCCCCATTACGGCGTGCCTAATACTCATATTGTGTTTTTGGCACGCAGACTCACCGAATAATATTTTTCATAATAAGAGCATTCCATATAACCACTGGTACTGTATAAATCTCTATAGAGATTTATACAGTACCAGTGGCACCCACGACGATAATGGAAGGGAAAATAGTCTAGAGGATGGTGGACAGATTGTTCTAGAGAAACTGGCCACACTGTATACGCAATGCCTCATGACCTCGAGCGTACCGGAATCTTGGAAGAACGCTAACATAATCCTAATCCATAAGAAAGGGGACGCCAAAGACTTGAAAAATTATAGACCAGTCAGCTTACTGTCCGTTGCCTACAAAGTATTTACTAAGGTAATTGCAAATAGAATCAGGAACACCTTAGACTTCTGTCAACCAAAGGACCAGGCAGGATTCCGTAAAGGCTACTCAACAATAGACCATATTCACACTATCAATCAAGTGATAGAGAAATGTGCAGATTATAACCAACCCTTATATATAGCTTTCATTGATTACGAGAAAGCGTTTGATTCAGTCGAAACCTCAGCAGTCATGGAGGCATTACGGAATCAGGGTGTAGATGAGCCATATGTAAAAATACTGGAAGATATCTATAGCGGCTCCACAGCCACCGTAGTCCTCCATAAAGCAAGCAACAAAATCCTATTAAAGAAAGGCGTCAGGCAGGGAGATACGATATCTCCAATGCTATTCACAGCGTGTTTACAGGAGGTATTCAGAGACCTGAATTGGGGATAAAAGTTAATGGAGAATACCTTAGTAACTTGCGATTCGCTGATGATATTGCCTTGCTTAGTAACTCAGGGGACCAATTGCAATGCATGCTCACTGACCTGGAGAGGCAAAGCAGAAGAGTGGGTCTAAAAATTAATATGCAGAAAACTAAAGTAATGCTTAACAGTCTCGGGAGAGAACAGCAATTTACAATAGGCAGCGAGGCACTGGAAGTCGTAAGGGAATACATCTACTTAGGGCAGGTAGTGACGGCGGATCCGGATCATGAGATGGAAATAATCAGAAGAATAAAAATGGGCTGGAGTGCGTTTGGCAGGCATTCCCAAATCATGAACAGCAGGTTGCCTTTATCCCTCAAGAGAAAAGTATATAATAGCTGTGTCTTACCAGTACTCACCTACGGGGCAGGAACCTGGAGGCTTACGAAAAGGGTTCTACTCAAGTTGAGGACGACACAACGAGCTATGGAAAGAAGAATCATAGGTGTAACGTTAAGGGATAAGAAAAGAGCAGATTGGGTGAGGGAACAAACGCGAGTTAATGACATCTTAGTTGAAATCAAGAAAAAGAAATGGGCATGGGCAGGACATGTAATGAGGAGGGAAGATAACCGATGGTCATTAAGGGTTACGGACTGGATCCCAAGGGAAGGGAAGCGTAGCAGGGGGCGGCAGAAAGTTAGGTGGGCGGATGAGATTAAGAAGTTTGCAGGGACGGCATGGCCACAATTAGTACATGACCGCGGTTGTTGGAGAAGTATGGGAGAGGCCTTTGCCCTGCAGTGGGCGTAACCAGGCTGATGATGATGATGATATAACCACAGACCTTGCGGCAGGGACAAGATCTCGTGACTCTGCCATAAAACATCCCGCTGAGCGACTAAATGGAAGGTACACAGTTTTTTGAAAGGAAGCATGCACGGTCGCAGGACTCATTCACAGATTTCGCGCCGGCTAAGTCCCATTGAAGCCGAATACAAATGTTAAATTTCTCTCCCAATTCCGGTCACTTGCTGTTACTTTTACAAAGCTTTTTCTGACCTGAAAAATCTAGTAATTTTTTTCAGTGGGAAGCAGTTTATCTCTAACATTAGTACCATGCTCTAACCTGCTTCGCAAGCGTCAAACCAGCTTTACATTATTTTCTTGCAAGTAACTCTCAATACCACTTTCTACTGCGAAAATATTGTTTGTCTAAAGTAACACTTCATTGCGCCTTTGAATCTACCCCCCCCCTTTTTTTTTCCTATTATGATTAGTGCTCCAGCTGCGTAGTTATTCGGTCAAGTACCAGTCAGCCTGAACTTCTCCACTTTATTTGCTTTAAATAAGCGTGGCGCGCTTACAGAACAAGGTATATAAGAAACGATGATCTAAGTGAAGGTACTATCACCTGTTTTTATAGCGCTAATTCTCATCACTCGACGAACGTCGCCCGGAAAATGTGCTCGCTACCCGTTGTAGAAGCAAAGCAAGAAATAGTTACGCTGAGACGACGAACTTCCAATGGCGAGCTGTGTTAGGAGGGAAGTAATTAAGTTTAATTTATCTTGCGAAGGTCAGTATAGCAGCACAACACTACGTAACATTGTTTTGCCCACTAATTTTGTCCGCGCTACCGCCAGACGTTCCAGACCGGATTTTGGGCCAATGATGCTAAAACAGTGCATACAGAAACGCACCGCAGTGATTACTTAGTTTACTGAGAATAGCATCAAACGTCTTTCGTGATATGCAGTTGGGCAGCAGCAAAATTAGAATGTCTGTGACCAACGGAGCTGGCGACCGCACACGCAGCACGCGCTGGACAGACAAAGCAATACGAGTACGCCGTGACAACCGAACAGCGACGATGAGTAACCAACTGCCGTACACGCATGTGTGCACACTTATTACTATGGACAAGAACGGCACCGAGAGCGGCGCTGCTGCGCCGGCGTTGAGAGCGCCGCATGCGAAGCAAAATTCTAATAGCGGGTGGTACCCCTCTCCCATCTCTCGTTCGCACCGCCTTGATTGCCTCCTGCACTGCGCGTGTTTGGGCACGTTTCGTGCCGCGCGCGGTGTGTGCCTACGTGTGTGCGCGTGGACATTTCATTTGAAGGGCGATTTACAGTCTGTTTCACATTTAGGGAAACTCGGAGCGCATTGCATCGCGATGCGGCGAGCGCTTGAGTCAGGCGGCGGCAGCAGCTCGCGCAGCTGCTCGAGGGGCGGGATCTTGAACGGCGTCGTCTGCTACGGTGGCGCGCGCTGGCCGCATTGTCGGGAAGCGTTCTACTGTCAGTTGCAGGGCGCCGATCTCATGGTTACTGCGTGAAATGAGCCGGTATTCTTTAGTAAGCGTTGTGCGACGCCCACTGATACGCCTCGAAGGTAAGTTCATCGCTGAAAGGTGCAGGGCAGTCATAGACGACGTACTGATTCCATACATTCTTGACGGCCCGTTTCTGGAAGGCGACTGTATATTCTAACGCGATAGGTCGCCGATCCACACTGCTCCTGTTGTGCAAGAACTGCCGGAAGAGCCCGCAGTCACTCTCTTGGAGTGGCCGCCTCAATCCCCGCGCGCCAACATCATTTAAAATGTCTGGGGCTCGTTGAAAGTATCACTGGCGCAACATCCCCTCTATCAGTCGCCCCCGAGGATAGGCTTCGATCCACCATTGTCAGCGACTGAGACGTGTTGCGAATGAAGACATCCCTGATCAAGTCATTCTACACTTCACTGCCTTCCAGGATGAGCGCTGTCATCGCTGCCGCTGGGGACATGACGAGATACTAACTGAAGTTCCGAGCATGACGTGTCCGATTCACCGCCGGCGGGCAGGGTCTGCCTGGTGTAGTGAATGATTGTCGAGAAAAATCACTTCCGGCTCATTGTCTTAACCTAAAACATTTCTTTAATCGTATCCGTTTGTTTCATCAGTTATCATTGTTGAGTGCTTTGTTTTGCTTTCGAGTCAAACAAAGACTGAGCACGTTCCGCGCACATCTTGGTGCGTCTTGTCACTGCTTATTACGGTAGCACACACAGTGAAGAAATATACGTGCACGCGCTCAGTACCCCGGCCTTTCGAAAGAACAAACGAAGGATGCTGTCAAAAGAAGTTTGTGGAACTCCATTATCGCCAATGCCTTCATTGCCTCGGAGTTTGGCTTCGCACAACGTTTAGTAAAGAATATAAGCTCAGCTCCCGCAGTACCGATGAAATCGGTGCACTGCCCCTGACAGTAGCACGCTTCCCGACAATGCGGCCAGCGCGCGCCGCCCTAGCAGACGACGCAGATCACGACTCCGCCCCTCGAGCGTCTGCGCTTGCTCGAGCTGCTGCCACCGCACGACTCCATTGCTTGCCGCATCGCGATGCAATACGTTCCGAGTTTTCCCCTAAGTGTGAAACAGACTGTACACGCTTCTATTTGCCTTTAAGAAGATCGATACGATTGACGATTATTTTTATGGCTGCAAAAGGGCAGCGTCTGTTTAACCGTGTAAGTGACGCTGAGCAGGTAATTGTAAACTACATCGTATGTGCCGCTGGAAAAATCGTCAGCACATATACGATGCGGCACATACGAGCTAAAGTCATTTTTGCAGTGTCTCACAATGTTTGCTACAAATCCGTGTTGTCTCTGATGGCGACAACGGACTTCCATCGACACTGTGCGGAAATAAAAAAATATATCGCTGCATAGCACAAGTACGACATGCGCACACAACTTTAACTAGTACGTCCCCTACAATATGGAATAGAGGCAGCAATGTAGACAGCTTGGCCATTTTTTAACAGTGCCCAAGAGACGGAAGTTGAAAGTATTAGTAATCATTCCTGCTTCAGCAATGCCGTCGCGACCAAGACGCGGGCGTGTATCGTCCAGTAAGTCGATCGAGCGATGCAGTGGTGAAGCGGGAATGAACTCCGGTCATGTTCAATGCATCGTGCATGTATTCAATTTCTCGGCACGCGTGAACTTGGGCCACTGCTAGCGCATACAACAGAAGTGGTTTCCATTTTTTGGCAGCGCACACACAAACGAAACACGAGAAAGAAGACAAGACAAGCGCTCGTCGAACAACTCAAGGTTTTTATATGAATAAAAGAATTATGTACCGAGTAATTTTTAAATTCATGTGGGTTACATATAAAAACCGTCATACACTCAGGAGTGATTAATGAACGCGCTCGCTTCGTTTGCCAGTTGTTTACTTCACTTGGCGCACCGCAGTAATCCATGTCTGTCGTCTGCTTTTTTCGTACCATTTTCTTGTGAATCGGCAGAATTTCACTGGTGGCATCAACCCTTTCGTGTTTACATTGCTGTCGTGACAGTAAACAACGCAATAATAATTTCCGGTCATCCGAAGAGGCGCCGTCGCAAACAAGAGACGTTTCGCGCGCAGCGCGAACTTAACGCGGGCACGACCGCTAAGGGAAGCGGCGGCGGAAACCTACACCCGTTGGAGATGAAATCGTTCCGCCAGGGGAGAAACGAGCGCTGGCGTCTAGGATGAAACTTGGCGTGCGGTCGTCCATAGCAGACGACGCCAGAAGCAATGCACGCTAAGCGCGGGGACGAAGGCGACTCCACTCGATTTCGCAGGAAATAACGTCCTGCAACTTTCCGTATGTACTCTTCTACAAACATGCTGACTCGCATTTCAAAAACCCGAGCAGAGCAGGTGTCCCCCTCTGACATCACACTCGAGAGGGTGCAATTGAGATATCTCTAGGCTAATAGCATCGGATTTACGAGCGCCGCGACAAAAGAAAAGCAGCCGTAGGGGTTCCTGTGACTGGTTGAGCTAACCTGAGTCAATATAACGCGAGGATACCTTGCGATCGATTATATTGCTTTTTACAGTGGAGCCGTTAGAAGCTCGCTGACTTTCTCTTGACGTGCGCCGCTTAGCCGAGCTGAGGGAAGAGAGAGAAGAGAGACAGTGAAAACAGAGTGTAAAGCTAGCACAGCATAGCGACGCAGCGAAGGCGGGTGGAGCCTAGTGGGGGAGAATGAGCGGCGCGCACGAGAGGGAGGAACGCGGCCAGGATGCGTGCCCTCTCCTATGGTGCTCGAGACAGGGGTTCAGGAGAGCAAGGAGGAGCGTTCTTCTGCGGCTGCTGCTAGGCTGCCCGATGTCCTCCTCTCCGGCTGCTCCGTAGAGACTGCAGACAACCGCGGCGTCGAATGCGGCGTTGGCCACGCGAATCGCGGAAGCCGTAGAAGACGCCTATGGCGGACGCCGTATACGGACGCGTTGATGGCGCTCGTGTGTCTTCTGTGCGGTTTGGCACTACTTTACTGGTCTTGCCCCAGCTCCACTAGTCTCGGGTGTCCGCGATAGCAGTGTCACGCATATTTTTTTTATTATTCACCCTTCACGCCCGGCGGAGTGTAGCTCGGACCACGGACGAAGGGCGAAAAGGAATAGCATTGTAGTGAAATCTTTACAACGTACCGACCCTGTTCACACAAATAAACTAAGGCCCCTTTTAAAATGCCAGTTAGACATGCATCTCATCTCCAGGACGGATCGTGTAGCTACTACATCGCCAGTACTGCTACTGCTACGCTCGAATAAATAAAGTTGGCCGCCGCCACAGCCATAGTAATCACCTTAAGCAAAACTTGTCACGTGTTCTCACTCATCAAGTGCCAGTGCGTTAAACTAGTTACAGTTTGTTCTTAAATGGGAAAATGTGGCGCAGAAAACACGAGTAGCTTTAGTCAATCCCGGTGTTCACTTAACTCCTGTATAAGCACTCCACTCCGCTTTTCTTTTCTGTTCAGCGTAGAATGTTACGTGATTGAATGCTCAAAAAATAGAAAATGTCAGTTTTTGGGGAATATATTCATGCAATGGAGCAAGGAGCTTGGTCAGTATTATTGCGTTTAGAGTTATCACCACTTCTGACAGGAAAGTTTAGTCGGTCCTCATAGTACTCAAACTGCCGGCTTGCGAGACCAAACTTTGTTTAAAAGGAGAGTAGAACGATCGATTCGAATGGTAGAATGGTAGCCAGTGCCATCAGGGCCCGATACTCACGTGTTTTTCGACGGGTATTGAATTCTAAGGGGAACTCCCGTGCTTTTTTGAGTTAGCCTATAGCTGGCAAGCCCCCGGCCGATTGTACATTATTCCCCTGAACGCAGCGAAGGTGACGTGTTGCAAAGAAAGTGCAGAGACGTGATTCACACTGGCAACACGTAGTGCCAAACTGAATAATCTATTTAAGGCCTAAACAACCTTTCCCAATAATTTTTCGCGAAGCGTCGGCATATGAACGTTGCACGGTTTCTGTAAAACACGGGTTCATGGAAACTGTAACATCGCTCTTCGCGGTTCGCGTCATTTCGACTCTTTAAGGTAGTAAACATTTAATCAATAAATATTGAAATAATGAAGATCTGTTTTCGTGTTATATAACTTTTTCCCCCATCACAGATCCCTTTTGTTTCAAGCTATACAGAGAGGCCTGAATATATCTGATCCCCAATGCTACGGATCTCCGAAAAGGGAGGACAACTCCACGAATGCGTGGCGGGCACGTGCATGCAACCAGGTGCCCAAGCAAATTTATCCGACTGAGGTTCGTTTGCAGACCGGGTGGACTGTCGACCTTCCCTCGAGGAGTACCGGGTGTTTGGGATCTGGTTATAAGATACAGTGGATTCGATACACAATAACACCTTTTGCAGGTCGATGTTCCCAACACGGGCTGTCGAAAGAAAACTTCCTTGCGAAGCATACAATAACAGAAAAAAGTTGCGTAAAATATATTACATCGCCATTTGCTTGAGTCTTTATGGTTCAACAGGCAGTAACTTGCGACCCTCCCTGGTTACGTAGCGACTTTGTCGTTAAGCTGCTAAGCCCGAGGGCGCGGGAATAAATCCCGGCCGCGGCGGTCGCATTTCGATGGGGGTGAAGTGAAAAAACGGCCGCCTAGCGGGCAATAAGTGCACATTACGCAACCCCAGGTTGTCAGATTCAATCCGGCGTCCCCTACTACTTCGTGCTTCATATCATACTGTGGTTTTGCCAGGTAAAACCACAATTTCAATTAAAAATTCAGCTTCCCTTCTCTCTCTCTTCTTTCTTTCTGCGTATAACGAGCGGAAAATAAAATACGGCAAACACAAGGTTGTTGGAATCATTTACTGTATTACGTAACGTAATTTTCCGTTTTTCAACGTGTAATAGAACGTATTGCATTAAGCGACACCAACTTAATATTTTTAGGGTTGAATATATCAGGGTCGGGCACACCCCTTATTCAATGACACCTGATGTAGTTACAGGAGCTCAAGACAGTGCTTGAAGGTAGATTTCAAAGCGAGACTGCAGAATGCCGTCTTCATGATTACGTGTATGTTATTGAATAACTACTTATTAAAGTGACCCTAGAGCTGTCTGTTTCCGCATCTATTTTCGTCCCTATTGGGTTTATTAGCGTTTTTTTTTATTATCTCAGCATTCCTACGAAGCAGTGCATGCTAACGCGACTATACTAACTTGGAGCGGAAGAGGGGCCTTTGGAGTTCGCCCGCGGTTTTTAGAAGAAACATGTCCGCGCCTACAGTCTGGGCACAGAGTTCTTTTTTTTTTTTAGGGAAGGACAGGTTTCGGCCCAGCTCGTGGCAATAGGTGAAGAACCCTGGGTCCTGATTTTGTCCTCCGATAGGCTGCACCAAGGTGAAAGAAAGAATATGCAAGTCATTCGTTAGCGGGACAACAACACGTGTCACGCACGGGAGTGGCACGTGAATTCCTGCCGCTGTCTTGAGTCAAGGACCTGCGCAAGCAAGAACAAGGGAAATGCGGCACGAAACGGGCAACGCTGCGGGTACGCGCGCGCTTCCTCGACCTCGAGGTTGAGGATCGCAAAGTTTTACGATCGTAAAACTTTGCGTGTTATCAGTTAACAGTTCACATGCCAGTCAACTATTACGTACAGCCAACCACCTTAACAAGCTTAACTATAAACATGTTGAAAATAAGCGTTGGGAAAAAAGCGCCTACTACGAGTCTTATAATTGAACTATAGTTTGCGCAAGTGATATGGAAAAATGCGTTGTTGTTTTTTCTTCGGGAAAATTCTGCGGCTGATAGTTAATGTCACTCCATATTTATTTGAGCTAAATTGATAATCACATCTCCTTTGGAAGTCAAAATGTACCATTTTTTTATCAATTAAGTTTCTGTTATCAAAAGGAACCTAAAGAGGAGCTAAAAATTCGGAAGTTCCATTGCAGACAGCGTAGCCTGACCTCATTTATTTTCTCCCCCATTCATTTACTTCAGGCTTGCGGCCCCCGCGTCTCCAACACAGCGACTAGATATGCTTCCAAGCAGGGCACACCAACATGCCTTCCTCACGAAGTGTCTAGGAAACGGGGATTTCAGTAGCTGCACCCTTGCTTCTCGCCAGCTGCAAACAATCGCCGTTTACAGCGGAGAGCACCGTTTTGGCCAAACTCACTAAAAAATATAAAGAAAGCCATAAGGCGGGAAATGTTCTCGAAACAGTTTCAAGACGCCCACCTACACGTCATGCGTCAGTGATAACATTTCATGTTAGAAAAAAGGTAGGCATGAAGACACGGGCACAAAGAGAGGGAAACGGAAAAGAGAAACACCCACCGTCAACTGAAAGGTCGCACAGTGGCGGAAAAAAAAAAGGCACGCAGAAAACTGATCTGCGCATACTGAGGAACGGTGGCGCCTTCCGTCAAAATTAGCTGCTCAAGCTCGGTAGACGCAGCTCCAAGAGTCAAGCAGGGATGAAAATAAAGAGGAAGTGGCACGCCTGAGCAGTTATATTTAGGCCCACATCTAACTCTACTTAAGTTTTCGCACTACCACTGTGGCACTGCAATTCTTACCCGCGTTGAAGTCTTCAACCTTTTAGGTCATATCTCGTGTTGCTGAACAACACAGCGTCAGCGGCAAATGGAAGCCTTCATGACGTATATTTCTCATTGACATGTTAACATTCTCAATCTGCCAATTTGATTACTTTTTTTGCACCCATGTAATGAATAACTTTGGAGAGGAGGTGCCCACTTGCCGGGCATTGTTCTTAATCGGTACTATCCCATTGCGTGAAGATCTATGCGAATAATCCATATTTGATTTCAGTAATCAATGTGCACGACCTAAAGACGGCAATTTGTAAAAAAAAATAAAAAAATTCGGGCCTGGTGCAATGCTCGAATTCGAAGAAAAATACGCCAACAAAACGACGCAAGGTTTCGCAGTTACATTTTCTCCTCGTTCTTCTTCCATTACAATATAGCCACATGTTCACTGCAGGGGAACTAAAACTATGGGGTACACTTAAGTTACGTAACACTTTGAAGTTCGAACAGATTAGTGTGGTGAACTGTTCCAGTGCGATTAATCTTCTTAATGCAGACGTTGTGCAATCGTGAGCAAAAATTGATAGACCATTAGCGACGAAAAAGAAAATTACGCCGACAGAATGCACATCTTGGAATCTATGTGAAGCGAAGCTTTAGTAAAGCGGTTAAATAAATTCTTTGCATCTATCGGCCACGAGTACATTTGTGTTTGCGTTCAGCCTATGCAACCCGTAATCTCGCGCAATATGCACCACAAGGCTCACAACTTTATAGTCTTGGAGTTTGTATGCTTATGCACTGCATCGTTCACAGGCTATACCGAAATGCAGTCTTAATCACAGGGGTGCACAGTGCGAGACGTCTACACAAAAATGTCTACGAGGACACAGGCGATGCATGACGCTTGTGGAGGGAAGCCTAGGGATGAGAAGTGCGTGAACAGAAAAGTACGACACGCATGAAACATCATTTCGTGATTCTGTACCTCTTGTGTCAAAGTGGGCGAATTCAGGAAAATTGGCCAAGAACGGGCACATAGACACACAGTGGCGCATACCGAGTGACTACATCACAGCGAATAAAGTAAATTGAAGAATAAGTAAATCCCAATTCGCCATTTCATTAAGGTTGATTCCGCGATTTTATCTGACGAAGAAACATAGTGGCTATGAGTGGCCAATGGGGACAATGTCTCTGGAATAATTTTGGCCGTCGGGTGTTTTACAACCAGACTTCGACCCCGTGCACGTGTACAAGGGTTATTCATTCCAACCGCAATGGAATCCGGCCACGACTTCTGCGAATCGAACCGTCGAACTCGAGCTAAGAAGCGGACCGCTATACTCTGAGACATCAATCGGTGTGACAGACAGTGTAATAGGTGCACGAACCCTGTCCTTATACTTAGAGTAAACCACTTCCGTGATCGTGCCAAAATATTTTTCGTAATGGTTCATGGCATTCTGTAGCACATCACGAGGTCATAGCTTCAGTTGCTGGTCACGGCCGCCGCATTTCGATAGTGCCTTAATATGAATACGCTCGCGCAGCCTTTCGTGGGTGCGATTTGAACCCCAGGCGGTCAACCGTCACCCAGAGTCCACCCACTAAAGTGTGACACGTATGTCTACAGCATACTTCAATAAGGTGAATAAACCAGACAATTATCCTTCGCTCTTGTTTTTTTTTTTTTATTTTAGCGCGGAAGGAGCGTTCAAATAAAAATATGTGACATTTGCGCTGCATCTGCCTCTCCTTAATTTCACCAATATTTTCACCACTCATACGCTTATTCATACGCTAAATCAGTCGAAGTCCAATCGGTTCCTGTTACGTAACGCTTCGTCATTCTTGCTGAAATACTGATATTTACTTAGTTTGCGCTCTTCACCGGAAAAAAAAAAACATACAGACTGTCGATTGCCTTTTAGCCTTCCATAAAGCTTTCATGTGAGCATGGTGCCCACAGATCTGTGTATACAGCTGAAAAAAGTCTCATTTAAAGCACATTCATCGAACTTTCATATTTTGACTAAACATTGCATCCAGGTTCTGACCCCTCCCCATCTCTTCCCTTTCTGCACAGACTGGCTCATATAATGTAACGTTCCGATCGGTGGTAGAAGACCTTTCATTAAAGGCTGTCCCTATTCTCTGTGCAACAGTCCCGAGAAAACGCGGAACAAGGACGCCTGCATCAATGAAGTGTTTGCCGGCCAACTAACGAAAAATACGGTGATGAGGACACTGACATAAAATGGTGACACAAAGAATGGAAGAAGGGATTACTAAACTCGCTCGAAAAGCACCGAATCATTTTCTTTTGTGAGCTCGCATAAGTGAGAGAAAATAAAAGCAAGTAAAACATGAAGCTGGCGCGCTTGAGACTGATTTGGGAAAATCTTTTAACGATGTCAATCTACCCTGCAGTAAACACATTTCATACTCGTATTCAAAACATATCAAGAGCGATGCCCGTCGCGGGCCTGCGAATAAAAGACGAAGCGCCCTTCTGCGTTCGACGCTGCACGAGACGCTGCACGAGAGCAACCAGCCAACGAAGAAAAGCCACTCGGAGACGATGGCCC
Organism: Dermacentor variabilis; assembly: GCF_050947875.1. NCBI lineage: Eukaryota > Metazoa > Arthropoda > Arachnida > Ixodida > Ixodidae > Dermacentor > Dermacentor variabilis. Next base: position 42,350,056 of record NW_027460291.1, read on the forward strand.
CTTCAGCCGCTCCGAAGTCCTTCACGCGTTCCCGGATGCGAAGGCACCCGCATGCAAGACGTCAACGGCGAACTGATGTCGTCCGCCGTCCAGTCTCACTCTGCGTCCGACGTCGTGCAGACGGGGCTACGCAGCGGGCTTCCACCGACCAGTTTTCGCTCCGGCTGCCTGGGCGCCACAAGGACTGCAGCAGGTCTCGCCACGTCTTCCAGCGCAAGTGCCGCCATGACGCCATGTTAAGCTACTCTCTGGGATCAGCAGCACTACCTGGCAACTCCAGCATCCTGCCGTGCTTCTGGTTCCGACACGAAAGGATGCGCTCCTGCAGAGCCCTGGCAAGTCACGGTTATTCATTCGCCGTGAGTGTATGTAGCTGCCCTGCAGTTAAGTTGAGTTCACAGGCAGAGATAGCACTGTGCGTCACAGGATATCTTTATATTTAATCTAAGATGCGCCATGCTGACCTTCTGATCTTTAACTGTTTGGATAGAAAACATCTTCACGATATTCATCAGTAAAAATTAAACGGTCTCTCGTGTGTTTTTCTTTTTTCATTTTAATTCTCAAGTTGGTGTCTTAGTGTAGGTAATTGTAAGTACTTGTCTAGAAGTCGTTTGTCTAGTTTTACAGATACTAAACCACAGGAAACGTATAATCATAGAAGTGCCTCTGTGTGCAGCCCATCAATCCATCTTCTTTAGATGTATTTTGTCCATGCAGTGACCGCTGTGAGTGAATAACAATAGCAACTAATAGATAACGAGGTAATAAGCAGTCAGTGTAGCGCACCGGCCATGTTGTCGCTTCCAGAGGTCGAAGTCAGGTGTTCGATCCTAGAGGCGGAGCGCCAAATTCCTGCAGTGGCGGAATGCAAAAACGGTCGTGCAAGATGCATTCGTTACACGGAAAAGAACCCCGAGTAGTAAAATAAATGCCGGAGTGGTGCGACTGATCATTGGATTGTCGTTCTGGCACGTAAAACCCCACAAAAATTGCTGTGTATTAGGCTGCATCATTTAAATGAACGACAAAATAATTTTATGTAAACGGATATGTCATTGTGTGGGTGCGCAAAGTGACCACATAATATACAAGTAGAATTTTTTTTCCTATTTTATCATGTGCTCCTCAGGCCACTAAACGCAATTAGACAGGCAGTATACTTAGCCAATAGTCGAAAACTAGCGCCCACACCTCACTACGCCATGTGATATGTCAATGCCAAAGTGCTGCAGGCGCGTTGCAGAAGTTTTGTCTCGACGGTTGTACTATAACCTTTAATTCACATGGATGTCCAATGCGAGTATTTTGCACACAATCCCTTTGACAATGATTGCACATTCACAATTCATACTGTGAAGTAGCGGGAATAGCATTGTGCTTTTAGAAGTCGCAATTTCAATATGATGAGAACATCTTTTTACTATACGCGTAATTTGAATAACTCAGCGCTTAACTTTTATGAACTTAATAAACAATGCAACACACAAACACAAAACAGAGATCATGGATTGCGTAAGTGAAGCGATTCGTCACAACTCATGGGTCGATGAGCATAAGGACCAGCTTCCACTACCATAGTGTTTAAACTGTAAACATAATAATAGGGTTATCGCCTTTCAACAGCAGCAGTAAACTATAAAGGTTTGATATGGAGCTAGATAATAAGATTTGAAAAGACCACCCAAGTTGCGCGGTCGCGCTATTCTGTAGCACAGTGATGTTATAAATCTTCCGTGCATGTATGGAAACTGTTCAGTCTAGTTGAAGACAGTTGCTTATGGTGTACGCGCGTGCGTCTATGTGCGAGAGAGAGAGAGGGAGAGACCGAGAGAGAGCAGTATGGCTCAAAAGTCGGGATGTGTGTTATTGACGCTCAGTGACCCCTTCAGTCGATCGCTATAGCGGCCTTCCGCTATCTGGTCCTTCAGCATGCGAATATTTAGCCCCTACACATTGAGCAGAAAGCCCACAGCCAACGGTCTTTGAAAATGTCAGTTTTTTAGCACTGCATCATGACACTTAAACATTAAATTATGGGGTTTTACGTGCCAAAACCACTTTCTGATTATGAGGCACGCCGTAGTGGAGGACTCCGGAAATTTCGACCACCTGGGGTTCTTTAACGTGCACCTAAATCTAAGTACACGGGTGTTTTCGCATTTCGCCCCCCTCAAAATGCAGCCGCCGTGGCCGGGATTCGATCCCGCGAACTCGTGCTCAGCAGCCCAACACCATAGCCACTGAGCAACCACGGCGGGTATCATGACACTTAATTAGCAAGGAACCGAAGTACAACGTGACATACAATGTTGCCAGTTGCTCCACTTCACATTGCGAGGCTAGCTGTAGTTTATAGTAAGGGTTGCCGAACTGCCGTTCGCGACCCCCGTGCCTTGTGTTGTTCGCGAGAGGAAGACAACGTTCGCCTTCAAACAAAAAAAAAAGTTAATTAGCTTGGAATTATTAGGATGCCACCAGCCTATCTACATCCACATTCGTAACCGTCCTTCGTAACCTTTGGTGCAGGCTTCTTCCTTGCCATGTGCGTCGGCCAACAACGGAGCACCGGCTTCATTGTCACACACTTCATCCTTGTCATCTACGTGGGGCAGCTTCGTCTCACGTAGTGAAAGAGTCGACTCCAGTGATGCGCGCTGCTCATGGAAGAATGGTGACCGGTCAAAAGAAGCCGTTCCAGTTCAGGGAGTGATGACCTTTATCCGTCTATATGGTTTTCAACCACAAGTATTCGGAGGCGGCCTGCAGTGGCGTGGTCCAAGCACTTACGCGATGTATTAGGTGCAGCAAGATAAGGACGGTGGCAAGGATCGGCATAGCCTGAGCATGTTCTGCTACCAAGAGGAAGACATGGCGGAAGTGGTTCTCCTACCCAAGCCTGCCTTCCTCACTCCGCAGCCAGCTGCACATACTCCTGGCCTACGTGGGCGACGTCGGCTCAGCCGTTGGCCACCTATTCCTTCTTGTGCCACGCGTTCCTCCAGTTGGCGCTGACGGCTTCATCTGTTTTGTCGATGCTTTCACTCTCCAGTGCGGATGCTTTTCGAGAGTGGCGTCGATATGATTCTTTAATATGCTCTTGTTTCAAGAAAATTGTGATTTTGTAATATTTACAATAAAGGAGTTATTTATTGTCCAATCTCAATCTTCGCGTATGTCGTAATCCTATCGTCCTGCGAAGAGATGCCATTTGAAGTTGCGCCAAATGGCTTGCTGTCTCACTCCCAGAATCACGATTGCAGCGACTCCAATGCGCGTCGCAGTCATGGGCATGAATCTTTCTTCCTACTTTAAGGCTGTCAAAGCATTTATAAGACATCTGGTGGATTGTCAGTCTCATATAAAATAGTCTTTTGCAGTCATCATTCGTAAAAAATTTCATACTTGCATCGAGTTCCTTCAAATCACATTAACAGGTGCGTCGCTAGGTGCGTCCATTTCCTTGCAGTTAAACATCTTGGCACATGGTCCATCATAAGGCTTGCTGCATCATTTGGATTGTCTATATATCACTACATAAAATGTCTTATTCCAATTCAGTTTTCAGTTACAGTTTAGTGAGCCGGACACTCAAAATATTGCGGTTTTACGTGCCAAATTGCAATGCGGTTGTGACGAACATCGTGGTGGGGGACTCTGGACGAAAGTAAGGTGCGACGCAAATTTCGTAAGCCACGTCAGGTCGCAAGACGATGTCGTTGCGTCATGAATGCTTTCGTCAAGGATGTTAACCTTAATGCCAACGGTAATATTGATGGTATTGCTTGGAAATTTAGCGCCCGGCTGGGAATCGAGAGCAAAGCTCTTACGAACAGCTGCGATGCCCATGGCGGAAACAGAGCCGCGTACGAGTCTCGCAGTGGGGAGTGTAAAGAGTTGCTGGTCCAGAAGGAAACGGAGAAGCTGCGCAACGAAGAGAAAAATAGTTTTTTTTTTTTCACATTACCAAGGTACTCGCACGAATACTCATAAGAGGCTCGTGCAGGTGTTCAAGAAGGAACCCGCGGTGTATTGGACTCCAAGTACTACCTCCTATTGATGTGGACTGTGCCCGTACATTAAAGCTTTATCTGCCTCAGAGTAGGTCGTAGACGAAGGTTTCGCAACACAAGCACTAAAGTTTACGCTTGTGGGAAGCCCGCCTCTTGTCCTCCATATGTTAAAGGTAATGGATCTGTGGTCAGTGGCGTAGCCAGAAATTTCTTTCGGGGGTGTAAGCTCACGGGCGCAACGGCAACACAATTCATAAACTGGAAACATGCGTTCAGCAGACGATGCGACTCATTTCAAGAATTGCCAACCGACACTCTGGCATGAAAGAAGCCAACCTCATAAGGTTGGTACAAGCCTTCGTTCTCAGCCGCATCACCTACATCACCCCTTACCTCTACCTCAAAGCGGCTGAGAGAGAGAAAATAGAGGGGATTATCCGGAGGGCCTATAAACAGGCTCTTGGGCTACCTATAAGAACGGCCAACGCTAAATTGCTAGCCCTAGGTGTGCACAACACCCTCGATGAACTAGTAGAAGCGCACCTTATATCTCAATACGAAAGGCTAGCTCAGAGTGCCGCCGGGCGAAACATCCTCCAGAATCTCGGCATCAACTACGCGTCGATGCAAAGCATTAAAGTAGACATTTCTCACGATCAGAGGCGCCATCTCAAAATTAATCCACTCCCTAAAAACATGCACCCCGAATTCCACAAGGAAAGGAGGGCCGAGCGGTCCAAAGCCCTACATCAGAAATTCCACTCCTTCAAAGACGTAGTCTATGTCGACGCAGCAGAATACATAGAACGCAACTGTATGTCCCTTGCAGTGGTGGACTCCTCAGGTCAAATACGCGCTGGTGGTTCAATTCGCACCAGAAGCTCCGAAACAGCGGAAGAGGCGGCTATCGCTCTGGCAATAGCCTCCACACATTGTCATTACATTATTAGCGATTCCAGAGCAGCAGTACGCAATTTTGCGAAAGGTCGGGTCTCGGCTCCCGTAAAACACATAATAGACACAAACCAACACCCACGACCAATCCAGATCATTTGGGCACCAGCACACTCCTCCCTACCCGGCAACGATGCCGCCCACACCGCCGCTCGAGGACTCGCCAACCGAGCACCCGGACGGCTCACGCTAGGGTCAGGGAGGGATCGCATGGTCAGTTACCAGGAAATAACTCAGCACTACAGGTTAGCCAGGGCAGAGTACCCGCCAGCACACAAATCGCTTAACAAGCGACAAGAAGTAGCTTGGAGACGACTTCAGACGAACACCTACCCCAACACCGTAGCCTATCACTACTACTACCCGGACCAATACCCTAATACATGTAAGCATTGTAAGCAAAAAGCGGATCTATTCCATATTATGTGGTCGTGCCCAGCCGAAAATCACACAAATCACGAAATAAGTAGTACTGAGCAGTGGGAGGCCGTGTTGCTCAGCTCCGACCCTGACCTGCAGGCCAAGGTCATCGAGAGAGCTGAGGAAGCCGCCCGGGCCCAGGGGCTCGTGGCTGCCTAACAACAAGGTCATCCGTCAATACCTTGTTTTCAAATAAAGTCTTTACTCACTCACTCACTCGGGGGTGGGGGCTCACATTACAGCTCGGTCTCCTCCTTAAGAGGAAGCTTTAGCTCGGGCGCTCGTACCTAAATACATGTAGAAGGAGAATTCGTTTTTCTCTGCAACCAATGCACCAAATTTGGGATTACGAAGGAACAGCGCCCAAATCTAGCCCAAATGAATGTTGTCCTGAACAATGCACCAAATATGATGAGGTTTGTTGCAGTTAAAAGAAAAACTTTAATTCTAGTGACTGTTGGTTTCGAATTTTTCATTTAGGTTGTAAATTCCTTATTAAAAATTCACCAAAATCGCAAATTTTCAGAAATCTAAACTATCGAGTTTGAAACTATGTAACTCGGCAATGAAAAATGATATCACAAATCTGTGAATTGCACTAAAAGTACATCTACAGCGCACAAAATTTCCATGTTACACGTGAATCTCAAGAAGTTAACATTATGGAAATACCGCTTTCGCAGAATCCCTGTACACATCGTAGCCAATTCACGTAAGATACGAATTGACACACCAAATTTGTCCGCTTTGACTGTTTTAATAGATGCCGTTTACTGTACAGCGACATGTGTGCTTGATGCAGAGCTATTAGTTTGTAAACGTCATGCTTCTATTTTTGGTGGAAACTTTCAAGTATTTCAAAATATTGAAACAATGTTGAGGCCCTAAATCGAAATTCCGCTTCCAACAGACACTAGAATTCAACTTTCTCTCTCAAATGTAACAAATTTCATTAAAAGCGATCCGGGGGTTATCACAACGAGGCGTTTCTGCATTTTACATGTATTTGAATAAGCCGCGTCGGAGTTGGGCGCGAGCTAAAGCTTCCTCTTAAACAATTTGTCTGGGGATCAAATACATGAATAATAACTGCATTGTCATTGCTAAAGCTGCTGCAAACGTATTTTTGAGCACTTCACACTGTCAAAACAAGTACAATAGGTTTTTTTCATACAAGAATATACTTGTATGTGCCAAAAATTGTGCCCAAAATAACCGATAGGAATGCTTCCATGTTTTTTTCTCTATTTAATAAGTAAATAAAACATCACACAAACTTTACAACTATATCAGTTCGAAACCAGCAAGGCAGTGCATGCCGCTGATATGAGAAATGCAAAGGCCATGAAATTAACAAGCTGAGGCCAAATATTGTAACGAAACTTTGTCATTCAAGAACCTTGTTTAGATACTTGTACATATGCAACGGCCAGTGAAAAATCTCAATGACGCTGTCATTTGTTCCAATGTATTACGCAGGAGCAGCTGTCACCGGTCGTGTATCGTGAGTAATTGCATCGAAATTATAGCCGCAACAGAGAGCACGTATAAAAAGCAGGAGTTCTGCAAAATAAACGAGGGCGAGTCAAACAAAAGTCAGCCAGTGCGAATATATGACAAACGGGGTACCTCATTTAAAAGAAGTCTTCATGATCCTTAAGATATTTGTCCCGTTGTCTAACAAGTCGCGTGATTACCGTCTCATTAAACATCTTGGGCTGCTGCTTCAAAAAGTCTGCAACTGACTCTTTCACGCCACCGTCCGACACGAAACTGGTTCCCTTGAGCTGTTTTTCAAATGCTCCAAAAAGTGGAAGTCGCAAGGCGACAGGTCTGAGCTGTATGGCGGACGTTGCAGCGTTTCCCACTTGAACATTGTCAGTATTATATTAACCACTTCACTGACGTGGGGACGGCATTGTCGTGGAACAAGATGAACCCATTCGTCAAATTTCCACGTAGTTTGTTCTTGATAGTGACACGCAGCCGATCTGGCGTTTTACAATAACGAATTGAATTGATAGTCTCTCAAGATTTAGCAAGTTCTATCAGTAATAGCGCCTGACGATCGAAAAAAAAAGCGAAAAACACGTTTCCGGCGGAAATGACGGCCTTTCCTTTCTTGGGGGTGGTGAATTCGAATGTTACCACTGTAAGCTTTGCTCTCGTGTTTCAGGTCCGTAGAAGTGGCATCATAGTTCGTCCTCGATCACAATTGGAGACAAGAAGTCGTCACCCTTATTATGATACCGGGTCAGATGAGTCAAGGCAGCGCTGAACTTCTCCGTCTTCTGGCCGTAGTTCAATATCTTTGGCAACCATTGCGCACACAAGAGCGGATAACCGAGATGTTCATGAATTATGGCGTGAACCGAACCGCGACTGATGTTCACACGCTCTGCCAGTTTATCGATGCTTATCTTCCGTTCTTGTCTCATCAGCTCATCAACCTTTGCAACTTTGTTAGGGGTGATTGCACGATGGCTTTGGCCCGGTCTTGGATCGTATTTGCAACTTTCACGTCCTTCTTTGAATCGTTTGCTCGAACGCTTCACAGTGGCCAGTTAATGCAATTTCAACTTACACGGCAGCCATACGGCGACTAATTTCTTTTTGGTAAATAACTTCAGCTGTCAAAAACCTCAGGGCACCACGCTGCTGAACTTCTAGAGCGTCCATTATGTCGCGCAACCATGTTCAACCCAGTGCATGAAAGCATTAAACAACCTTGATACTCACATGTGCGTGTCATTTTTGCAATAGAGAGATGCCTCTGTGTCACGTGCATGCGTCGCTGATAATGGACCGAACAATTATTGCGCGGGCTGGGTTGGCTCACTTTCATTTTACTCGCCTTCGTCCATTATAAATGCGAAGATACAATGGAATATACAAATGCGATGATACAGCTTGATAGAAGGCAAAAAGTGTTACTGGAAACAAAGTTCACTGCACGTATACACAAAACCTCGCAACAAGATATTTAAATATACGTATAAGTCTCCAGTAAATGTACGTATCTAAAAATAGTCACCGTGTACAATGCGTCAAACAATGCAAATAAACATGTTGCGCAATCAGATTCACTGCATCCTAGATCCCACCCCCATTCCATCCACTCCCCTGATGTATCGCGCGACGGAACGCGGCACGCTTGCTCCCCGCTTTTCCCTTTTGCGCACACAAGACTCAGCCACCATCGTCGTCTCACCCATTCCAGCCCCCTATCCCCCTCCCTACGCTTTCACTCGCAGATACAGCATGCGGTGCGCGGTGACGATGTTATCGCCCTTGGACTTTATACGAAACATGAGGGCGATGGCGACGGCAGGAATGCGCCTGGAGTGTCCATATAACTGCTATCGCAATACTATATAATAAGACTATCCGGCAACTGAAGCGTCCCGTGGCCCATTACTGTCCGCAAAAGAAGAAGTAACAAAATCGAACTTTCACCATACGACAATTCGCTGCGCCACATCTCTTTCTTTTTCTTTTTTGGGGCCGGGGCACAGAAATGAAAAAGCGCAAAGTATGTTGGCCACAATCAAATGCCTGCTTTGGGCACCTGATGTAGCTACCGAAAGAATATCGAAGAAAACGCGAGACACATGGTCCACCGAAAGCCATGCGCATACTGCTCGGTATCCTACACTGGCGAGACAAGACTTTCCGTAGAGGTTGCGCTCAAGCGAACGCGGTGCAATTCGTCGAGTCCCCAAAGTGATGGCGGCGAACGACGACAGTTTCTTTTTCTCGTCTGCTAGCCAGAAAGTGCCCAAAACTCTGCCAGGCTAAAATCGACTCGGCAAGAAAAAAAAACGAACGCGCACTTAAGTGCATCGCGCAGTGGTCGGGGTAACAACAAATTGTATAAGTGTTCTGTGGTAACACGAGAAAAACGCATGCACTCTGGCTGCCTCTGCAGGCCTCGGGTATAGGGTAGTGAGGACAAAAAAAAATTGAAGAGGCTCAATGTGTCCTCGCGAATAAAAGTCGAAGTAGAAAAAATAAATAAGAACGTAGTTACCTTGGCTGACATTAGTGTCTTGACATGGATGCTTTGGCGTAGGTGAAAAAAAAAATGTTGATATTTTTTATGTGTCTTGACGGCAAAAACGAACCACCACAACACTTCATCTCATCCGACCTTGCTGCTGGCCTTGTCAACTTGTCTGATAGTGTGTTGATTTGGCTTGTCTCGTTGTATGGTCTGATCTAAGACTTTAGAAAAGTCAATGCACCTTTGGCGTCCAATATTTATAGTAACATAAAACCCACAAAGTTCCGCAAATGAAAATCTAAAGCACAACTTTGGAAATGTCAATGCACCTTTCACATCAAAAGTTTATGAGAACTTTATAGCCATAAATTTCGAAATTGACATCCATGCGCTGCGTAGATTCCGCGGCCTCCGCAAGATGCCGTGGCGAGCCCGTTCGCCATCAAAACGCCCTTGAAACTTTGGGCTCGGTTGTGGATCCTTGAGTCATGTGACTCCCGGTGCGTGGGTGCTGCCGCGAAATCCAGCCCGAGTTCGTAAGGTTCACGCTTAAATGTCTTTTCGAGCGTGAAAAAGACATTCTAGGGAAAATTCAGAATGATTTCCGGCAGCGGGGATATCTTGGGTGGGCGGTGCATGGACAGCACGAAAAAATTTCGGGGGGAGGGGTGGGCTGAAGCCCCATAAGCCCCTCCCCCCCCCCCCCGACCCCTGGCTACGCCCCTGTCTGTGGTGTTTTATAAGCAATACGACGATCTGATCATGAGGCACCCCAGAATGAGGGTCTGGGGATTAATTTCTCATCAGTTGGGGTTCTCTAGAGGGCCCCTAAATCTAAGTACATAAGCATATTTGTGTTTCGCCCCCGTAGAAATGCGGCCACTGCGGCCAGATCTGAACGCACCAGCTCGAACACAGCCGCGCAGCTTATGGGCTTCCTGAGCTTATGGCTCTAAACGCGTTCCGAATATTAATTGCACGAAACAATCTGTTTCCCCATTTTCTTACATTTACCTAAACAAAAAAAAGGAACCACAACGCTGTCACAAAGCAGTAGGATACAGTAATAGCGTTGCTCGAGTTATTGCTATACTTTTTTTATTTAATTCTATGTACCTTCTCCAATCGGTACGTGACCGAGTGGTACCTAAGCTTCTCTGCTACCACGCGCCCCTGTTGATCGCGGATGAATGTCATCGTCAGTACCAACGCACAGAGACGCTGACGTGCAAGTCCAGCTTTTATCAGTGTTATCGTAGCAACAGAAAGTACCAGACCGGCTCTACAGCACAGCACGACCACTTACGGCATATGCCCACATAATTCAATAGAATCATACCATGCGCACTGTTTTTAGTGTCGCCAGCACATCGTAAAGAGCAGCAAGAAGACTCCGCGGCCTTAGGTATCCGCAATTGTCGATTCTACAGAGATCCCTCGAAGGTTTTTTGTGCGTAAGCATTTTGATGACAGTAATTAAAACAGGAACATTGGGAACGGGAAGCGTTACGAAGAGGTCAGAGGAAGAAACGCCGTAAGAAACCAGATGTGGACGGTTTCGTTCAACCTGCCGGGTTCAACTGTCGAAGAACGAAGGGAGTACGAGAGGTAACATGAGGAACGGTTGCTCAGTAATTTCAACACGTTGTTTTTTTTTTTCAAACACGCCACTCATGCTTTGAACGGGCTAGTGTCTTCTTCATACAACCCTCTCTGGGAAGCGGAAGGGAATGCAACACACGTCCTTGGGCTAAGAAGCGGAACCTCCCATTGAGACGTACAGGATACAGGATACTCGAACAACTCTTAAAACTCTGTCGTTTTATCGAATGCAAATTATCGCCGTAATTTTGCGCAAATGTTGGTTGGAATAACCTGTACAGGCCCCTGAGTGGTTCTGGCTTCTTCAGGCTTAGCCGGGCTGCGGCGAACGCATATTTGTGGGCTCCGCGCATTTACCTTTATCGCGCACCATTCCTCAGGTATGCGCAGAAACACCAGGCGTTCAAAGGCAATCCGCAGCCCATTTTCTGCATTGTCCCGTTCAGGCGTGCATGGTTAACTGTAGGAGCTGGGCTAGCGTAGCTTCTTTAGATTGCTGTGATAGTTTCGTTACAGTTGAGGCTTAATCGCGCTTTTTGAACGAGAAGCCGTCCGAGGCGATGACACTTCTTCGCACTTTGGCAGCCAGTGATTTTTGTGCAAGACTCACCACGTCGATGTGGAGATGCCCGGTTGCTGTTTCTTCAACAGCGAACCCTAGCACTCCTGCAACAACTACACCGTCGTGGAGGTCCAGCGTTTGAAGAGCAAATGCCGCGGGACAACTAAGCGCGTGAGTGAGCACAGCCCCGATGGACCGCCTACTAGCAAGTTGTAATATTGCGTTTGTGCTTCTCGACGTCTCAAATATTTCCGTAAATTCTCAACACATACATTGGCTACTCTGGCTCTGAAAGGAATTTATGAGGTGCGTTTAAACACTAAGCACAAATGCAAGCGTTATTTACGATGTCGTGATTGACATAACAGATGAAGAATTCGAAGGGCTTCGGTCTTCAACAGTGAAGGTCATCGACGAGCTTCAAGCTTCTTTTCGAGGGAGACACGATACCTGATGACGTCATGGTAGGCTACGTGAGACACACGGTGCGTCCTTACGTGCTCCAACTACTGCTAGGTCGCAAGTCCCAAAAACTTGGCCATGCCAGCGCTGTCTCCAGAGGCCAGACAATGCAAGAGGCTTGGCAATGCAGGCAGCCACTACACGTGTTTATGCACGGTCGAAAAAAAAATTAAGTGCTTGACCAACAAAGAAACACACGAGGCAAATGCCAATAATTGTCCCCAATAGAAAAGAAGATAAATATTGAACCAAACGAGCAAGAGAAGTATATCACACAAAGGGGTGGCAGCGTCAGCGCAGCACCGGAAGAGACTATCGCGTCGTCGACGTGAACAAGCTGTAGCTCCAAATGAGATTCCCCTGGATCCCATTCCGCAGTTCCAGCGGAAGGTATTTGAATTGGCATCGGTGGGCCTCTCCGAACCATATTGCTTCAAGCGAGCAGCACAGGCCTGGAATCGAATGTATGGCCACGCCTGCCGCCGCGCACAGGGGCCTTGGACTGTGAGCGCCAGGAACGGCAGTGCAACGAAAAATCACCAACGGGCTCTGTCTTCAATGTCATGCTGCGACAAATAATCGACGTCTTGCAGCTGCTACTATCTGTTTATAACATACCAGTGGCTCCAAGAGCTGAAAAAATCTTGCAAGCTATAGAATTCCCATGACTACACCTCAGTAATCTCTACTTCTGTCCGCGAAGACGTGTGGGTTGCGCTGTGAAGTATGCATGTACGCGGAGCACAGGAACAGTATGCTGTGCAGCTCCCATCATCATTATGTTGAGCACACAACCGCCTTCCTTGCATTTCACATCCAGCCTCCGTCATTCCGACAAATCCCCTCACCAGCGTGGAGTAGCAGGTTAGAGGAACTTCACTCTGAGCGACCTCTCCATCTTTCTGACATTGAAAATTGCCCCTTTCTTTCTCTCTATTAAATTGTGTAGCATCGGGACGTTCATCCACCCATGTATTTATTATTTATGGTCAAATAAAGATATTCAACCCTTTCGTGCTTCTCTATTTGTCACCTTAACAACTACCAGAAATGTCTGACACCAACATTCCAGCATGAAAGGCGCCATTGAATGTCTCTCCTGCGCTCAATGTACTAGCTTAATAGCTCAAAGCGATAGTTTCAACGCTAATCACATTAACGTAGATATTTCTCATTTTTCAATAAGTGCCCACCCCTTATGTAATTTCCCCTTTAAGGACCTCTGAGGGATACTAAAGAAATAAATAAATGAATGAATAAATAAATAAATAAATGAGTAAATAAATAAATAAATAAACAATTTGCACTGAGAAATACGGGCGCCAGCAGAAGACGAAGAGCAAGGAGACGGTTGCTGTTGTTGGTGCTCACGCTCAGCCCGCTCGAATGTTGTCTCTTTCTGCGCATTCATATAAAACGCCGAGCGCATCTAGCCTTAACCGCGTACTATCGAAATAAATAAATTAAATAAATAACTAAATAAATAAATAGGTACTGCCGTATTTTTTCGTTATTTTCTTTTCTGCCTCACATGTTTAATATAATTGGAAGCAAGTAACACATGAAAGCGGTGCACTTGAGATGCACTAGTACATATATTAAAATGATGTAAATATACACTGTTAGTAGCATTGCCTTTCGGGATTGGCAGCGACATCATTGCCTGATTAGCAAGATCTCTTGCACAGGCTCCTATTACATCGGCATCAGAGGCAGAGACAATGATTGAATTCTGCCACGTATTACGTTCCCTGTATCTGGTTTCCTTTATTCCTTGCTTCCTTCATGATTAGCTTTTTTTTTTGTGCAGATTCCTTTTTTTTTGCTTCCTTACAAATTAAACCTAAGCAGGAAAGCTTGTCAATTCAATGCCAAAAAACGCCACCATGACTGTCGATAAAAGTACCGTACTCGAAAATACTGTTCTTTCTGCTGCGGCGCGCAAACGTAAAAATTTTAACACCGTTCCGAAAAGCCGGCAGCCATATATCAAATAAGTCCGAGAAAGTGCCACTTTTCTACAACTTAAGTGTGTATAGAACTATCGTACCTCTGTGCGGATGTCCGTGACAATATACACATTCCATTTTCCTATTCATAAGCGTGTTCATAGTGATGCCCATCGCCTGTGTGGCAGGATCATGTGCGAGTAAAAGACGAAGACGAAGCGCCCTTCTGCGTTCGACGCTGCACGAGACGCTGCACGAGAGCAACCAGCCAACCGAGCGAGACTCTCGGACACGATGGCATCTTCAGCCGCTCTGAACTCCTTCAGGCGTTCCCGGATGCGAAGGCACCCTCACGCAAGACGTCAACGGCGCATTGATGGGGTCCGCCGTTCGGTTTCACTCTCCATCCGACGTCGCGCTGGCGGGGCTGCGCAGCGGGCTTCGACCGACCCGTTATCCCTCCGGCTGCCTGGGCGCCACAAGGACTGCAGCAGGTCTCCTCGCCACGTCTTCCACCGCAAGTGCCGCCATGACGCCATGTCAAGCTGCACTCTGGGGACAGCAGCAGCACTTGGCAACTGCAGCATCCTACCGTGCTTCTGGCTCCGGCACGAAAGGCTGCGCTCCTGCAGAGCCCTGGCAAGTGATGTTTATTCATTCGCTGTGAGTGAATGTAGCTGCCCTGCCATCAATATTATTTCATTAGCACGCTACGTCACGGGATATCTTCATATTCAGTATAGGATGGACCATTATGCCTTTCTGTCCTTTATCAGTCTGGATTGAAAACCTCCTCACAATATTCATCAGTATGAATGGAACGGTCTCACCTGTATTTTTTTTCTTTATTTTAATCCTAACGTTGGAGTCTTAGCGTAGGTAATTGTAAGTACGTTTTACAGATATAAATGTTACAAATATTAAACCACAAGAAACGTATAATCGAAGAAGTGCCTCTGTGTGCACCCTTGTATCCATCTTTTGTGCGGATATTTTGTCCACGCAGTGGGCGTGGTTCTGCGTTTTTAATGAAGACTGTATAATTGTAGAAACTAAAATTTGATGAGGTAATAAGCAGTCATGGGAGCCCTGCAGTAGCCATTCTGTCGCTCTCTAGAGGTCGAGGTCATGTGTTAGGTCCCAGACCAGCGGGGGGGGGGGGGGGGGGGCGGGAAATGCTATCGGGGGCGGCATTAAAATCGCTCGTGCAAGATGGATTCGGAGCACGGTAAATAACCCCCGGCGATAACATTATTGCCAGAGTAGTGCGACTCATCATTGAATAGCAGTTCCGACACCTAACTCCCGCCCAACCCACGCCGAGAAAAAAAAATTACCTGGCGCAATATAACGTAAAACTATTCCAATATGTTTCTATTCCAATCTTCTGACTTCAAGTTTGCGCAACCGCTGACGTAAGCATCACGCGGTGACCCGCAACGCTGCCTCACCAGCCCAATCAAACACTCATACTTTTCTTTGCTTTCGAAATGAATAACATTGCCTACGTTGAAGTGTTTCACTTGTAATTGGGTGGCAGGAGGCGAGGAGCACGCTCAAGTGGACAGCGCTTCGATGGGACCGAGCCACAGCACTGAAAGAAATAACCAGATGAAGAGGGTGGGGTCGGCGTCTGCGATTGGTCCGCTTTCTCTTGCTTAGCTTGCGGAGGCTGATCGAAAATCGCGGCGTCGTGCAACTGAGGGTTAAGAATGCCACTCAAACGAATCCTCAACAAAGAAGACCTGGAACAGTGGGATCGTAAACGTGCCGAAAGTGCTCAAAAAGGTTACGCGGCCACGCAAGCAGTTTATTATACGCGAAAACAACCATGCTCTCTGGCAGGTGCGAGTAGCCAGTGCCTGAAGGATCGGCAGCAGCCATCTTTATTCCTTTGGGAACGAGGCAGGCTGCGGCTATTGAGAAGAAAATTCAGTTTTGTTCGGCATATTATTGCAACTTTAACGCTTGCACGTCACTTTGACGCGGTGAGTTCTTGCGGTTTTGTGACGCCGCGTGACAAGCGAGTGAAGAAGGTGCAGCCCGAACACTTTTGACGAATAGCCGAGTGCTAATGGCGAAAAGCCGTCGAATCGGAAGTTACAATTTTTCTTTTGTTCGGTCAAATCATGCATAATCAGTGTGTGCACGTCATATCAGATGGGGAGGCATCGCGGTTTTCGTGAAGTCGCGTGACAGACAGGTGAAGCGTGGGTGGTCCGAAAAAGTGTTTGACCGATCGCGGAGTGCTGATTTCAGAATTTGATTAGAAAAGTTTCGGATAATTTTACGTTATAGCGCCCCTGGTAGCGAACTGAATCATTTCGATGAACGACAACACAATTTTATGTAAATGCCTGTTTCATTATGCAGTTGCGCAAACTGACCAAATATAGAAGCCGCCTTTATTCTGGCGGGGCTACGCAGCGGGCATCGACCGACCAGTTTTCGCTCCGTCTGCCCGGGCGCCACAAGGACTGCAGCAGGTCTGCTGGCCGCGTCTGCCAGCGCAATCGCCACCATGACGCCATGTCGGGCTGCCCTCTGGGATCAGCAGGAGCAGCAGGTGGCAACTCCAGCATCCTGCCGTGCTTCTGGCTCCGGCACCAAAGTCCCTGCCCCTGCCGAGTGATGGCAAGTTGTGTTTATTCATTGGCTATCAGTGTTAATAGCTGTGCTGCCGTCAAGGTGATTTCATAGGCGCCCATAGTACAGTATGTCACGTGATATTTATTTATTGACTTGACAGGGGAGTGGCCTCTTTGGGGTGCTCTCGGGATGCAGTTTGCATTCGGCTGGTTGAAACCAGGCGTTCTGAACACATTCGCGTGGTGTATTCAGAGCGCCGCGCTCCAGTAGAGAGCGTTAGGAGGCGGTGCTGTATGTTTTTCACACGACAGCGCCACCGAGATCCTAGGGAAGCTGGATCACGTGGCTACTCTGATGGCTCTGGAAGCAGGTAGCACGTTCGGATTGGGCAGTATTTCTACCGCTCCAATCACGAGGGGGCTCCGCATCGCTGTAAACCGGCTTGGAGCGTCGTAGGAACCACCAGAGTGTACCATAAGAGGCACCTTGTTTGGATTATTTGGATTAAAAGGCCTCTACTCATCAGGAAAAATTGAGAGTCATTTCAAGCGTTCAAGTATATTTTTATGATTTGATGCTTTCGTTAGAGAATATTTTTCATGTTTTTTTTTAATATGGCGTTTTACATGGCAGAACCACGATCTTATTATGACGCACGCCATAGTGGGGGACTTCGGAATAATTTTCACCTCCTGGTGGTCTTTCACGATCAGCTAAGCCTAACTGTTCGGGTTTTTTCGCGTTTCGCACCCATCCAAACGCGCTCACCCTGGTCGGGATTCGTTCCCGCAATCTCCTGCTTTGGAGCGCAATACCATAGCCACTAAGCAACCACGGCGCGTTACAAAGAGTCTATATAAGTCATTCTCAATGTTCGACAAACAAACCTTAAATCGAAAAAGTACCTGCTTGTCCAGTCAATAATATACGCCTTCTTTACATATGTTTCTCCCATTGAGTGAACGCCAGTCTGGACGATAAGAAACAAAAAATAATTCTAGCAGCTTTGTCTTCGTGGACAACTATTTTTGGCGCGAAAGCGAAGGCTACGGATACAAATCGCGACTTTTGCAGCGCTGTAGGAAGTAGTCCCGCAGTACTGCTGGCGTTTTCTTATGTTCAAAAACACTGTCTTGTTTTTCAAAGCATAAAATTGGAAGAATGCGTAAAAGTCAACAGTAAGCGACTGATATTTTACTGTTTTCGTTAGTTTACCCTGTTGAGTTCTCACATACTCGAGAAAAGAGCCCATTTTGGGCGTCGGACAAAGTCAAGATGGCAAACGCGAAATTGCGGTGGCGTCTTCTTGTCTGTGTTCGTCGCCTAAGGAGTTCCTAAGGAATTCTTACGTACTAGTACGAAGAGAAATATTCTGTAAATTTTTATTTATTCATTTATTTATTTATTCAATAACACCACTGAATGCCCTGCGGAAGAGGGTATTAGAATTGGGGGAGGGGGCCACGCGAACATATTGTTATAACAATTTCTAAAGAATACAACAAACGCGACTAAATACGCAGACCCGACTACGTGTAGTAAAATTACAGTTTGGATTAAACCAAATTAACAGTATATTAGAAAAAATTTGAAATTTGAAACACCTAGAACTCAGAATGCATAAAAGGCACTCAAAGAGGATAATTCGAAAATAATATCTACCGGATGGCAAAGGTAACGGAGGAACACAATATAAAATGTAACTCATTCAAAAAGAAAAGAAACAAAATTTTCACATTGCACAGAGACATCACATTATGACATACGTACGCAGGATTTGTTGAAATTTGTTGGGGTGAACTTCAGTAGGCAATGTCTGATGGTAGGTTATTTTAGCGAAGTATGAATCTGGGTATTAATTACTGAGCGCAAAGATCTGAGTGATACACACCAGGCTTTGACTTAGAGAGGGTGATCTCGGCGAGAGAAAATGACAGTGTGAGTGAAAGAAGCCATCAATGCAAACGCTCGTGATGGTGAAGTTTACGAAAGAACGATAGGCGCGCGTGTTTGTGGCGTAGTGATAGCGGATCCAATTCGGCACGATTCTTTAAACATGCAGCATTGTAGTGCGCGGGATAATCTGTAAAGATAAAGCAAGCAGCGCGCCTTACAAGGATTCAAGGTTACGCACGATGGAGTCCTGGTTCTGATCCCAGGTGCCGCATGCGTATTCGACTTTGAGGTATCACTAATGCGGTGTATATGGTGGATCTTTTTTGTTTATGTGTAAACGCGCTTGCTTTACTCTGTGTTTTATTATTTCAAATTTGCGGGCAACAGATGCAAGTTTAACGATGATGTGATGACGAACATATTGCATCACATTGCAAATTGACCCCTCAACAATCTTATTATCAAGAGAGTATGACGTTGCAATACGAGACGTAGAGCGTGAAAATGACATGCACTTAACTTTGGCATAATTTACGGGCATTTACCAGTCTGAACACCATGTACTCAATGCGTTTAGGTGTGGTCGGAACCCTTCACGCTTAGAGTCAGTAGAAACTTTACGGAAAATGGCTGAATCATCGGCGAACCGTCTTATTCGGCAGGACATGCAGTCAGGCAAATCAATATTATAGACTATAAAAAGCAAAGCACAAAGCACACTCCCTTGAGGAACGCTGGACGCAACTGGAATAAACGAGGAGTTGTAGCCTTCATGGTGCGGGTGTTCTTGTTCAAATTGGATTATTTCGCTAGGAACTATTTTTTGCCGTCGCCCGACTGCTCCGGAACTTATAATTGCACACCCGCCTCTTTACAGCGCTTCGAGTGAGCGTGGGCAATGTTAGTGGATTTGTCACACAATACAAGTGCAGCGCAAGGATTACAAAGGGATTGTTTTGTGCTGTCACGGTTCCAGGAGCCGTGGCCACGCTGTGCTTCGGCGAAACTGCAGAAACTGCTGGACGCCTGAGAATCGCACGCAGCAGCACAACTGGCGTCATTGAGGGTGTAATGGATGGTATGTGCACATCGGCCATTGGCGAAGTTCTACTTGGAATCGACCGTTAGAACTCAGTTATCCTTTACTTGGCGCGTGAGTGTTTCAGCTTTGTTTAATGACATTTTGCGATTAACATTTGCAAAACAAGATGGACAATGTTGCACGTTTATCGAATTGTTTTAGCAAGACCTGCTATTTCCTTAGGCCGCGGTAAGGGTTTGGAAACGAGTGCTTGCGAGCCAGAGATTCTGCAGTGCAGGAAGACATTAGGCAACAAGGGTCGTAAGACAGAGGGAGAATCGTTGAAAAAATCGAAGAATCGCACGCAGCAGCACCACGGCCAAGAGCAGCAATCACTTCGCCACGTGCATTGCATGCTGCAGCTGCTGCGCCTCCAGCGAACAAGCGTTGCCGAACGAGGTCACGTGGGCTACTCTTTCCCTAGAAAGAGTACGCGCGCGTGGCCAGGAAATTTATGTTGACGCTTTTGCTTTCGTGATCCAAGACTTTTTGTTCTACTGCTTCTTTAATATATTAATAAATATGGTTTTGATTGTCTATTAGCGTGACGGCTATGCTAAAACGCTGTCGTTATGCGAGAAGAGATGATTTCATGCTGTGCCGAAGTCTCTCCTCTCCTATAGCCTTGCTATCAACAATCGCAAAAAAGAAGTACAACTGCAGAAATGATTACGGTGTGTTTCGCGGTCGTGTACATGTACCGCGATCTTCTGGTAGTCTTGTGCTTAAATGCATCAGACGGTGTTAAGAAAGTAAAAGCAAGAGCAGCACAGCAGTTCTAGCGCAACTTTCGCGGTGGGTATCTGGACAACGGTGCCACTCTTGGGATTCGATCAAAATGAATATGCCTTGCAAAAGCGCCGGCGACCATCCTTAAACTAAATATGTGCCGCATAAAGCAGTACGTTAAAACTTCGTTAGAGATTTATTTGGTAATAAGTCACTTAGGGAATTTGATTTCTCGCGCAGATATGAGCCTCTACCATTATTCCAGTTGAAGGATTGGAATTGCGTTACAATGCCGCTGGCAATTTTTAAAAATTTACATACTGTATAGCCTAAAATATAAACCTGCCATAACGCCTCCAAGCCCGTGCAGTTCTTAAGTGAGTCCATTAGGGTTCCGCACTTTTGACATGCGTACCCAGAATAGACTGGCCTATAACGATGCCTCCTTTTCATTTGCGCTTCTGCGTTCTGTACATGCAATTGTGTGAATGCTGTATTATGCTTCAGCTCGGATGTGTCATAAAAGAAGAGCGTTCTGGGGTGCGTCGCGTTTTATGCGAATGCGATGAAACCCTGATATATGTCAGAAGCATCATGTGAGTGGAAAGCGCGGACCAGTTATTATGGCTTTAATCATTACAAAGATTAGCAATGCTTGTTGTGTCTGAAGGCGTAAATTGAAAGTGTCACAATAAGTGATGCGCGAAGAATTCACCCCTTGTGTTCCGCATGCACAATCAAAGCTGCTGCAGCACGGGAGGAACGGGGGGGGGGGGGGGGGTCATTTCAGCTTCACTATGATAAGCTGCATATGGGTAATCATATCATGAGAAGCGAACAAACAATAACATCAAGGAAAACGTAGGGGAAATTACTTGTACTCACTAACCGAATTAAATAGATTATTGGAAATAAATGTGGCTGATAAACACCGTACCGAAGGTGGGGAACAATGCCACGTCTTCGCATTATGCGCGCCATGGTCTACCAGGTCAGCTACCGCAGCGCCGTTTGCCCATCTACAATCTCGGGTATTAATGTCTTACTACTAGAACTAATCCTGGGAGTCTTAGCCAGCGCCACCACTCGCCAGCCTTGGCGGCGTATGTGGCACAACCTTTCTGCCAGAGACGTCACGAGCACGTGGTCTTTTTGGGTGAAGCCAACGCATGCTACCTTAAGGCATCAATGTTGCCGGATTCAAGACACTTGTTATGTAACAAACGAGAATTACTAATTAGGAATTATCATTTCTTTAATTCAATCAGTGAGTACAAGCAATTTTTCTTGCGTTTTCCTTGGTGTGACTGTTTGGTTGCTTCTTATGATCTCATTATTCAAAATCAGCCACCTCGGTTAACCGCCTTTCTTCTCGTTTGTTATATAACGAAAGTCTCTACTCTCCAAGCCAACATTAAAGGCAACATTGATGCCTTCAGGTAGCATGTGTGGGTTTATTGACCAGTTGCCTTCACGCAAAAAAGATCACGTGCTCGTGACTCTTGCGGCAGAAAGGATGTGTCACATCCGCCTCCAAGGTTTGCAAGTGGTGACGCTGGCTAACAGTCCCAGGATTAGTTCTATTAGTAAAACATAAATAGCCAAGAAAGTAGACGGGCAAACGGCGCCACGGTAGCCCAACTGGTACAGCATGGCGCTCTTAACGCGAAGACGTGGGATCGTTCCCCACATTCGGCATGTTGTTTTTTCATGCACATGAATTTCCAATAACCTATTATTTCTTTAATTTAATTGGTGAGTACAAATAATTTCACCTATGTTTTTCTTGGTGTCATTGTTTGTGGGGGGGGGACTTCTTATGATATCATTAATTAAAAATCGGGACCCTAGGTTAGCCTTCTTTCTTGTCCTTTATATGGGTAATGGGTGGTTCATTTAGGATGACAATCAGGACAAGATTCTGGAGCTGAAGAGATAGCACAGCGGTATGAGACTGCCGTCTGGAAAGACCTCAATTGGATAATACTTAATTGCCGCAATATAATAAATAAAATTGACGCATTTGCTGTCTCGGTTTCTTCTTTTAAGCCTCGCGTTGTAATCGGCACTGAATCTCAGCTACATGGATCTATTCGCAATGCCGAAAATTCTCCCTCACATTACTACGCCTTCCGCGCTGCTTAGCTCCAGCCCGGACGGGAAACTCCGAGCCGAAGAGGTCGCTGTCACGCATCGCCTGGCGGCCATCTGGCCTTCCTGACGAGCCAATGAATTACATCCCCACTCTGACGAATAAAGTTGTCTCTCTGTCTTGCACTCTGATCAGAATACACACAGGTGCCTTCAGCCTTGTCCGCTTTCGGCGTCTTTCGATTTTGCGAATCCGTGCGGCGTAAATTCAAAATCAACACTGGCGGTTGTCTGGACATTGCCGCTGTGTATCCGTCTCATTTGCCGAAAAATCGTGCACGTTTTTAAGCAGGTAATTGTGCTTTTTTTTTGTGGACAACAAATCACGGCTTTATAATTGGGGGACATGTCAACAAACCACAAGTTTTATGGTAAGACAGTGGTTTTATCGTAGGAATTTGTAAACGGGAACGCTTTGTCTATAGAATTTGTGGGAATCAAAGCCTCAAATATTCTAAATCAGCGTGTGACTGAAACCACGTGCCAAAGGAACACGACACCTCCAATGCTCGACTTCTTCTGGCAAACCCTGGACCGCTTGTTTCGAATGTCGAAATAATTCCCAGTATATGGCCATCATAATTTCTTGTTCCGCATGGTTTGCAGTTCGCCGCCAAAGCACCATATATAGGAGGCCCAGGAAGGTTTATATTTATGATAATAAAGACAATGCAGCAATAAAATGCGAACTTACATTGTATTTGCCAAAGTTCTTGAATACAGTGTGTTCCAGAGATTGCGATGGCATGTGACTGCTCTGACAACTAAATTCATTGCGTTGATAAACGCTTTAACCTTTCTGAAGTCATAACACGAAACGGGCGTCAAGACAAGCCTCGGATGAATAACGATGCTAGAAAGCTAATTAGAAACGACAATGCCATCGTTTTTCCTACAGGAGAAGTCAGAAACCACAGGTGCATGAAATTATGAGGACACGTAATTAGGAGATTGACGCAAAGTTAAGGTTACTGAAAAAAAAAAGGCTTTTTCGATTCCCATGGCTTAACATTTCAGGCAACACGACGGTGCGGTGAAAATTTTTGAAGAATAGTGGCCGGGAGCAGGAATATATTATGAGGTTACAGTCAGATAGTATTACATACAGTAGCAGACAAATATAAGAAGGCATGCTGTTTTATTCGTTATATTCCGTCTGTGTTCACACACCCCTACTATGGCTCCAGTACAGCATTACACGGAATTAAGGCTGGAGCATATATCTGAAGATCACATTAACCACAACAATGTCGCAAAATTACTTAGAGGGCTAAGTAATTCCAGCCACGGTTAATTTACCCGTTGCTTTCCTTGGCTTTAATGTCATTTGGCTTTCTTTATATCGTCATATATATATATATATATATATATATATATATATATATATATATATATATATATATATATATATATATATATATATATATATATATATATATAGATTCATTCAAGTGTGCAAATTAGGTTGTTTGCGGCCGACTGTGTGCTTTTTAGAGCAATGACTTCAACAGATGATCAAATTGATTTAAATACTTCTCTTGCTGAAATTGCGGCGAAACCGGCTTAACGCTGAAAAGACGGTCTTTCTTCGCTTCACTCGTCGGAAAGCTCCACTAACCTTTAGTAACACGGTAAGTTCGTGGCCTTTGCAGGAAGAAACAAAATATAAGTATTTCGGTGTCACAATTACTAACAATTTATCGTGGAATTTACACATCGATAATATGTGTTCTTCGGCCTTGCGTAAATTATATTTTTTGCGACATAAACCTAAAAATTCCCCACGTAACGTATAAATGCTTGCTTATTATTCATTAATTAGACCGAAACTTGAATATGAATCTGTTGTTCGGGACCCGTTTACTATACAAAATATTGAATGTCTCTAAAGGGTACAGAAGACAGCCGTGCGATTGATATGTTCAAAATTCTCACGATATGACTCTCCCTCATAAATAATGGGAAAACACGGGGAATGCGGGAGATGGAAATTCAAGACTATGAGCAAAAACGTGAAAAAGGTGAATGCAGGAGTTAACGTTTGGACAAGTGGACTCAAGGCGACGTACGCTTTCCTCGCTACAGTATATATAGGTGGGGTTCTTATTCAAGACGACACCGGTTTCGAGATATATATATTCCCGAACTTAGTGAAGAAATGCATTGGTATTCCAGTTAATTTGTAAAAAAAAAGGTAGTTTGATGCACTGAAGCACACAAGTAACAGAACGCCAATGCGTGTCTATGCAGAGTTTGGGATTTTATATTTCCAAACTGGTGTCAAGCTCAGAATTCGTTTTAAGCGGATCCGCCTTGAGAAATCCACTGCTAGAATTTCTAAATTGCAATATGGGCCATAAGGTAATTAGCTTAGACAGTTAATTAGTGATTTCTCACTAATTAGTCTATTTTGCATTTCAATTCTTCATGCAAGCAGTGTCCGCCGCTTCGAGTACACAGGCTCACAAACTATACTTGAGCTATCTGCCGCAGGCAACGTTTAAACTATTTTAAAAGTGTTCGCTGAAACATCCTGTATGTATATATATATATATATATATATATATATATATATATATATATATCTGTGCGTGTGTAAACTTCGAACGGTGCAAGAAAGCGACGACACAGCAATAACTTACTTCCCCCCCCCCTTTTTTTTTTCTTGGACGCAGCAACGTCAGAAACCGCGCTAAACGGCTGCCAGTGCTTTTATTAAACGTCTCGGTGTTCTCGTACAGACCTCAGATCAGCCAACAACGCACGGGCGTGCAGCCTGAGATGCCATTGGCCCCTTCTATTCACACGCTCGAAATCAGCGAGATTATCCACGAATGCACGCAATATGGCCGCGTGCCTGGCCGCTCGAGGCACTTTGCTTTGTATTCGCGCGCTTCTTTCAGGCTCGGAAAAACTCTTCTTTTATAGCACGTGTTGAGCAACCGCAAGCTTTAGTGGAAGTTTTTCCTGTTCCTCTACATGTTCCTCTACGTCTAAATATAACATTTGAGAAGCTGATCAAGTAATTAAGAGTAATTATGTGATTAGGCGGAATGGAAAGAATAATCTGAGTACCGTCGTTCGGTCCAGCTACGTAGCATTCGCGTATATTTTAAACCTTGGTGCATGATAGTTGGGACACCTTGCTGTTCACCTGCTGCACAGATTCATTCGTGAATAATATGCTGAACAATGCTTACTGCAAGCAGCAGGCCGGCTGCTTTTCTATATGCTTTACTGTATGCTTTACTAACCGAAAACCTCTCCGGGACAGACCACATTGCAGCCATCTGCGCAAAAGCTTCAAGGAATTAGGTTACCTACGTCGTAACCTGGGTAATTCACCTTCCAACATCCACAAATTGGCCTGTCAGCCATTTGTTCGTCCACAGCTCGAGTATGCGTAATCCATTTAGTACCCACAGCCTGCCTACTTAATCGACATGCTTGAATCAGTCAAGAACCGAGGGGCCCGTTTCATCTGACGTAGTTATAGCCACCAATCCAGCGTAACGCAAATCAAACTCGATCATTTCCTCCAGCCTTTTGTTCTTCGCCGTAATATCGCTCTGGTATCCTTGTTTCACAAATATGTTTATAATGCCACACAATCCGCACTGCATATCCAGATCGCCTAAAACACGTCTCACCGATTAAATTACTACTTAAGTTTCGCGCTCATATACGGTACGACACATGATTTTACCTTTTCCGCACTCCTTACGGCCATTCGTTTGTGGAACAATCTTTATGAAAACATTGCTTCCGAGTCAGATAAAAAAAAAATTTCCTCGTCTCCTACACGAGCACTTTTCCTAACCGCGCTTACAAATCACTTTATCTTGTATTCATTGTATTCATTCATTCATTGTATTCATTGTATTCATTTACATTGTATTCCTTGATCTGTTCAATTTTCCTGTATTTTAGTTTCTAGTATTAGTGGCTTACGTTAATTGTACTCGTGTTTTTTCCTTGAAGTGTACCTTGGTGGCATTTTATTACTTCAGCTTTTCCTTTTTCATGTTTTGATCTTTCTAGTAATGTTGAAAAGTCCCGCATTGGGACGTATTTTTGTACCAGACTTAAGAAGGCTGCTTACTCTTCCTTTTTATGCATTTGATTTTCTAACCTCCTTACACATTGCCCCCATAGGGCCTTGAAGGTATTTTATATAAATAAATAAATAAATAAATAAATAAATAAATAAATAAATAGGGGGAGCCGACAAAAATATCTTCCCAAAGTCTTCTGGAACTTGTGCTCCGAGAACACCGGCAGAACACACCAATGATTCCAGCGTTATATGCCGTGCCTCCGTGCCATACAACATGTTAAGGGGACACCAGAGAGCCATATGGTGTCATGAAAAAAAATAAATCTATGGGGGCAACTAAGCAATTGTAGCGTGTGAATGCGAGAGCATAACATGACGCTGAGGTATGCCACCGAGTTTAATGCAGCGGCAAAATTTTGCCAAGTTTAGCCTCGCTGCGTAATGTTTCCGAGGGTAATGTTGCTGCCTACGGGGTCGCAACAACGCAAGACGACAAACAGGCCGTAGTCCGATATTTCAGCTGAGTTCTACTTAAACTATGGTGTTTCACTTGCGTTGAATGTTATTTCTCGATGACTACACTTTGCGGAGCGATGCCACTGTTTTTCTTCCGATCCGGCACCATTGTGTCAGCACTAAATTTCTTCATCGGTTTCGTAGGCGAACTTCACCTCATACTCCGGGGGGATGTCGTAGTCGTCGTCATCCGAGGGGCACCTTAAGCGCACTGCATCTTATTCGTCGACGGCGTTGGCGGGATCCCGACCACGCGAAAGGCAGAGTGAGTTGCTGCAGCTCGCCTCCAAGGTAAATACACCTGGTAGCGAAGCTTCCATGGGAGCCTATACGTGCAAAAACATGGCGGTATGGATGGATGGATGGATGAATGGATGGGTGGGTGCGTGGATGGGTGGATGGATGGATGGATGGATGGATGGATGGATGGATGGAGTGAGTGAGTGAGTGAGTGAGCGAGCGAGCGAGTGAATGAGTGAGTGAGTGAGTGAGTGAGTGAGTGAGTGAGTGAGTGAGTGAGTGAGTGAGTGAGTGAGTGAGTGAGTGAGTGAGTGAGTGAGTGAGTGAGTGCGTCCTTTGGAACGGAGTGGTGGGTTGCGCCACCGAGCTCTTCTTAATATATTGCCTAATGTCCTACATCTGATAAAAAAGAAAAAAAGCAAAGGAGAAAAAAAATCACGATGAATTCCCATAACCAATGTTGCTGAACCCCTATTGTAAACTTTGTTTTTGCATGCCTCGGTTGTTTGTCGTTTGCCTACTTTTTATTCACCAATCTTCCAATCGCCGCTTACTAATCTCTTCTGCACACATATTTACATTACCCCTGCTCTCGCTAAATCCATGTTCTTCAAGGAGGCCTGAGATGCCTAAATCGACCGCTGGACAGATATCTTCACGTTCTAATAAAACGTGGTCCATCGTTTCGCCAGCTTTACCTCAACAGCCACATGCGTCTACTTCCTTCTTATATCTCGCTTTATAAGTGCGTGTTCTAAGGCATCCCGCTCTCGCTTCGGAAAGTAAGAGGTTCCCTCGAGTTATCATGAATTGTTTCTTTTCCGATTTCGTTTTTTCCTCTGACGTAGTTACTCATGGCAGGTTTCTTTTCCTATGCCGCCACCCATGAGATTATCTAGCCTCTCTGACTTTCCGCTTGATGTTCTTTGTTGCCATGTTGCTCACCATACAGTTCGCATACTTGCTGCAGAGCTTCCTATAGTTCTTTTCCGCCACTGTGAATCCATCCATGTTTCTTCTTTCTTTTTGTACAAATACCTGAAAACTCTCCCAGCGCGTTTTAGGTTTTCTCCATATTGGTCAGTAGTTATTCATAATCAGTTTTACGTTGAGGTCCTCTCATTTCAAAGCTTGCCCAGCCCGTATCACCCTGCACAGCTTCATTTGTAGTCTTCCCGTGAGCGCCCAATGCGAGGCGTCCCTCTGACCTTTGGTTGCCATCGAGTCCCGATTGTACCTCTGATTTCAAGCTAACAACCGCATTTTCCAATGTAAGTCCTGCAACCACCAAGCCTTTTCATATACACCGGAGCACCTCCTACCTATTGTATCCCCATAGCGCTCCGTGTTTCATTAAAGACGTATTTCTCTTCCCGTTTGCTGTTATTTTTTCCTGTGTTTCCAGATATCTATCTGGAAATGGTTATATACAGCACATGGTATATCGTTTATACATATACCAAGGTATTTACATTCTTTTTTCCGAGGTATTTCCTGGCCCCGCATTTACACAGTCTGTTCACTGTTTCCATTGAATTCCATAACACATGGTTTTTAACGCTACATTTCCGACTTAAATTCTCGCTTTCCTGTCCGCAGATATTAACAAGACGTTGCATACACTTTGCTTGTTAGCTAGCAACACAACGTCATCCGCATAAAACAAACCTGGAAGCCACTGCTCTACTGCTATACCCGCCTGTTCGTATAAGAGAATAAACCCGATATTACTTCCCTCTAGCGCCCTTTCCATCCTGACCAGGGCACCCTCGCCTCAGTCCCTTGCTGATATCAATTCTTCCTCGCTCCTCATCCTTTTCCATTCAGCGCAAACATGATTTTCTAGGTAAATTTATCTCAAAACCTATATACAGTTATCGCCCAAGCTTTCCCCTTCCAGAATATGCCACAAAATTTTGCGGTCTACCTTTTCATACGCTCATATAATGTCTAAAAAGGCCACGTATAACGGTGTCATTTCTACTTATTTCTTCTACTCATTTCATTTCTTAAAACGTATCGAGACGCTTAATTATTCTGAAGCAATTCTGAATTTCTCCTAAAATGCTGCTATTCTCTGCCTATGCTTGCAGCTTTATTTTAATTGCCTGGATTGCTAACCCATATATTACCAATGTAAGTGTGAACCGTCCATATGAGTGAATTCTATCTTCCCCTCACTTAACTTAATAAATTAGTGATGGCGTAAATCTTGTGTCGCTTTTCTGTCGCGGCTTTCGGACGATGGCGGGGTGGCTGAATGAGCCAAGTAATCATCTCGCTTTAAAAAAGAAAACAGAAAAAAAACTTGAGGTGTTTTACGTTCCAAACCCGATCGACACATGATGATCACATCAAAGTTTTATGGAATTTTTAAACACAGCCTGTTGCAGATAACGTAATTCTAGTCATTCAGCTTGATTACTCAGAGAGACGGCCATTCCCTGCACGAGAAATGGAAAGATGATCTCCCGGCGGTATAAGTACAATCGACGTATACACGAATGCAAACGCAGCTCTAAAATAGATGAAAAAAGTCAAGCTCGAAATATACGTAATAGGTAATGTTGTATAATGGGGACAGTGAAAGTTGCAAGTTAACTTTAACGACTACATACAAACAGAAACCGTGCTAACCTTAAAGGTGCAATATGTACTTCTGGCCGCAGCGGTCGCTATTCGATGGGGCAAAGTGCAAAAACGTGCGTTTACCATGCATTGGGTACAAGTTAAAAAACACTACAACGTGCCACATAATCACATCGTAGTTCTTGCGCTTAAAACGCGTGAATTTAATTTTATAACGCCGCTCTTAGGCGTTCTTTCCTACGGTGAGCGTCGGCGTCACGGAGCGAACAAGCACATTGAAAGATGAAAAAGGGTGACAGCGAAGAGAGCGCAAGGAGGAAAGTGGCGGAGGAGGGCATGGTGAAAGCGGAACAATAAGAGCGTAGTTCCTCGCAAGACGCGCTCTGCGGCGATGATGACAACGCCATGGCGCCGCACTAGCGTGCGTCGTCTGGGAAGTCAGACTGCGACGGCTGCTGTGAATAGCGCCTGTGCGTTACCTACGTGCTGCCTCTCGCGATCTCCCGATTAGGGACGCAGTCGCGCTACACTTCGCTCCGTTTAAACATGCCACACGAGACAGATTGCCCGCGCGAGCCAGTGTATCGCGAAATGGAACCACCTATAGAGCTGCACTCAAATTTCGCATTAGGGAGCATCGTAATCTTCGGTGAATTTGTAATATACAAACACCTTCTCGATCGCATCAAAGATAAGAGAGAGTCAGCTAGTACACATATTTTTATCTCGAACTGTCGCTCTCTTATTTGGTCCACTCTACGCGACTGTCACGCATAATTGTGTAATATATGTAAATTTAGGCACATCACATTAACATGATAAGCTAGCTAGTTCGACTATATCTTGAATCTCAAACTTACGAGTGCAGATTTTGTTAACGCGTCAACTTCTCATTGTACAAATATCTAACAAGAAGATGTAAACCCACGCCATACGTTCACTATACCTGCCGTCTCGCCAGCTTCGAGCAATAAAGCGAGAATCGCCAACGAGAATCGGAAGCGGGCTAAGTGTGGCAAAGAGCGTAGCCTTGGCGGCGGACAAAGGGAGAGCCTTTCGTTGTTCGCCACAAAGAGCCGCTTGTCGCTCCAGGGTGGCTGACACGAACCACAGTATTCGCTGCTCTACAGGGATCTGGCTGTACGGAGTTATGCGGGGAAGTTTCTCGCTTGACGACTCGCGTGTTGGCCTCATCAGCTTCAGTGAGTTTCTACGGAGAACCCACCCCTGAGCGACGACGAGTCCGAGGGTTTGTGGGCTGTCGTGCTCGAGCCTGAAAAATGGCGGGACGTGGAATGTAGGAGGGCGGGGCAGCGCAGTTGCCCATCGAATAGGAGCTGCGCACATGCAAGAAATCTTGAATTGAGATCTGCAATGTTTACTCGCGACGAGGCGGCACGGGGTGAATTTCTAATACAAGTGCCTCAACGCGTGGCAAATAGCGTTTAGACTCGGGCACTGCAGCCGCAAGCCACGCGGAAGGCTGCCGATTGGGAAACACCGTGGAATGTCGCCTAAGATCCCAGCTTGGCAACAACCGAGAACACCGTGACAGTGGCGCAGGAATCCGCGCAACTGCGCCGGCGAAATAATGCAGAAACGAAGATGCCGAATGAACAGAATAGTTCTAAAAATGAAGAGTGCCACCAATGCTAACAAAATTATTTTTAAAAATATGCAGACCCAACACACTGTCATAAACAAACACCTTATGCGATGCATTTTGCAAGTTGCTGGCTATCCAGCTTCGTTTGGTGCAGGGCAAAGCATTGACAGGTGGAACAACGTGTTTATGTAATGCGAGAAGTTGTGTGGATTATGCGAGTCTGTGTGACCATGGCCGCAATATGGCACCGATGACAGTGACGACGATCGCATGACGACGGTGACGGCATTATTTATACTCCGACCTTTCGACGTGACCTTACGACATGCCTATTCCTGGACACTACATATGGAAGTAAGCGAAAGAAGCAGGGATTATGAATTTATCTGCTACGAAGTGTTTCAGGTTAATGATTTATATTAAAATGATTAAACCATTTGAACTCCGGCAAGGAAACGTTAAGACCTGTTCGACCTCCATTGAATATGAAGGTGGTATATAGAGTGTCGCACAACTTCTACGTAGTGTTAGCTGCCACGCGGAAATAACTGGGGATGGTGGACCGATACAAAAGCGGCATAGTCTTGCACAACATCTCAAAGTGTTGTCTGCTACGACGGAAGAATGCGAGAAACTAACACGTGACGGAAGGGCCAGACGACTAATGCAGCTAGCCGGGAAGTTCGCTTTAGCAGGAGAGAAGTGTAGACAGCCACAGCACGGTTAGTGGCCGCTGCGGCACTAGATTCACTGGAAAAATTTTCTGAGTACCGCATTCGTTTTCCTCGCGCCGCCGACGCGTTCATTGGCCCAAGCGTACCACGTGACTTTGGGGTGCCATATACCTTCCAAGCGCCGGGCGGGCCTGCTGGGTTAGAGCGCAGGCAGCGCAGATTCCCTACGTTTTTTGTGTTCCGATTGTCGCGCTCGCATTTGACTGCAAGGAAATCAAGCTTGGCTGCTGCGCCTTCGGATGCAGCAACAAAACTTAGTCTGGAAAGTCTTTTTTCTAGATTCCGACCGGGAAAAATGACCGATAGCGTCGTTCTGCGTGGTTAAACAGAATCGGCCGGGAGAACTTCAAGCTTTCAAAAAACACCCGCGTCTGCGAGGTATAAGTGCACCTTGCTTGTGCTTTTCGGCACTGTTTTAAAAGATATTTAAGCGAAGCGCACGTGGTGTTAACGATGCTACGAAAAGAGGAGTTCACTGCGGGGATCGTTCGCGTATTGCAGGCTTGACGCGGGTACACGTGTACGCGTTTGTTGCTCACCACACGCGGTTATTCTGTGCTCGTGGCACGCGAAGGCCCACTTCCCGCGCGAGTATTCCGCGTCCTCACGTGCACCAGGTGCTCGCATGATTTCTCCGCGCACGCGAGCGCGCTCTCGCCTCGAGTCACTCGACCCATATGGCACTTGTGTTTCGCAGATCGTGACGGTCGCAGTCAATAAAAACAGGGTCAATACGAGGCCCATCATACTTCCTTTTTTCCACTTATCCTTTGCTCATTTACATATACGCTTTTCGAGCTTGAAACCAAAGGCCAGGTGATGTTCGCAACACATGCTTCAAATTTTGAGCTTGTAACCGACCACACGCAATGAACTGAAGTCAGCCTACATATCATGTCTTATGTTGAAATGCAACGGTTCATACCCAAATAATGTTTTGCTTGATGCATAACGAGAACTACAAAACAACAGAACACCCAGTAGCTTTAGTTTCACTCTGTCACTACGCATGTTACATAAACCGCTCTAAAAGCACAAGAATATTATACATCGCCTATGTAACTTAGAAAAAAAAAGTCCGCGTCACCAGTGGGCGTTCCTGCTTTTTTTTTTTTTTCACAGGCAGGAAATTTTGGCAGTCTAAGAAAACAGTCATAAATAAGTTGAGAAGAGTAGCCGCTCATGAACGCACTAGACAGCCGCGTTCATAAATCGCAATGTAGCAAACTCTCTCTCATTATCAGTGTACAGAAGTACATATACGTTGCTGTAATTACGCAAACGGCTCATATTGGCCTTCCACAAGATTTAGTGCGTAAAATGGTAATCGAAGTTGGTTTTTACGCCTGCTGTGCACAGATCGTCTTACGATCACGGCCAAACGCCGGTGCGCACACGGCAGTCGCAGTGTGTCGTGCGTATACGGCGGACGAAGTCGCTCGGCACAATCGAGGACGCGCGGTATCCGCTTACAAACGAAATGAAATGTATCCGATTTAGCTTGTGAAATTATACAATGAACGTACGTGCCTGTGACAGTGTCAGGTGTCAGTTTCGTCCTGTTTGGAAACATTCAGTAGAAGCCGACGGCGGTCCACGATGGTTCATGCCCAAACGCACAAGCTTGCCTCATTCCGGCTCAATGTGACGAAATGTTTCCTTCGTAGCTCGCTGCGCGGAAGGGTGAAAAAAAACGCGCGCATAAGCTCCCGATAGCCGCGCTAAGCTGCTGCCCACAATCGTAGCACAATTCCAGCAGTAAACACGATCGGCGTGCAAAACAACCAGCGGCTGCATTACGTCGCACAAAATAACATTTTATGATCGTTCTTAGCCACCATTATCTCCGGGCACAAAGTATTTGTACTTCAGTAAACACTCAACCCGGTGAGTCACCGAATATCAAGCTCTTCCAACGTGGTGGCCTTCCCGCGACGCAGCCGGCTTGGAAGGTACATGGCGGTGGCCGCTCAGTGTTGCTAGTCAAATCCCGACCTTTGCGGTACTCTGAAATTTTTTCCAGTGTCTCTATGCGGCACCAGTTGCGCACGCCACCTATAGACCTTTCTTTTTTCATGGGCGCCGCCATATTGCGCAGGCAGTGGCGCCATCTATTGGCCCTCTGATTTCACCGCCATGGTGACTTCGGAGAAGTGCGCTGTGTTGCATGCCAGGTATACGATCGGCGGCAGTTGCTTTGGGGTTGCCGTGGCCTACTTAAGGCTCACTCAGAGTACGCCGATCCGACACCGATTTCTGTCTTTAAACTATCGGCGGCAGGGTCTTTTTCTGTCGTGTCGGCGCCTCCGTCACACTGTACACAGTCACACTGTAGTGTACTTTTCCCCCTCTCCAGAAAAACATTTCTGGCTACGCGACTGGCGTAGATCGAGGACATATCGTACCGCCTTCGTGATCAACGCAGGTCGAACCGGTCTTAAAGTTTTTTGGCGGAGTACAAACTGCACCGTCGTTTGAACATAAACCGCTTAACATAGACACAGACACGTAGCACTGTATAACACTTAGTCGCAGCTGATGCCATAGTTTTGCTTACGCCCATACAGTACCTATGTAGGTCCCAGGAACACGCGTGCCTTCAAGTCACGTGCAGAGGCCACAGTATAAATTATGTCATCGCCGTCGTTCGGTCGTCGTAACTTTCGTCGTCGTCATATCGCTGTTGTCGTCACACAGACGTTCGCGTCATTCTCATAGCTGCTCGCCCTACAAAAACACGTTGTTCCACCTTGTTCTGCACAGCCAGACACCTGCTAAATTCTTCGGCTATGATCGATTCCCACAGTGCAGGAGAACTGTATAATATTTCGACATTTTAATGCGAAAAGCATACTTGGCATACTCAGGCAATAATGTCTTTTTTCCTGATTATACAGCTATTCAGCTGTCCTACCAAATATATCTGCCGGTACGGGAATTGTGCAGTCGAAAAATGTGGGTCGTTCGCCTGGGCGTGTCCGAAAGGGTACATGTGCGTGCTTCAACAAATATCTTTGCCTCCCACTTGAATCACTGTATCGGTGCCACTGTGATGCGCAGAATTCCAGGTGGCGTCAACTGAAGCAGCAGTGTGTCCCGCACGAAGCGCCTCACAAATTGAGCACACGCCTCATAAATTCCAAGTTTCGACTATTCGCATACTAGGAAAGCCATCGTATGTGAAACCTTCCCGGAATTTATGTATAGTTAGTCTGATTCAGTTTCGATCTATTCTTTCCATTTTTACACATTCGGTTTTGCATTCTTTTTTCGCTCTATAGAACAGTCCTTTATTTTGCACCATATACCCATGCCACCAGACTTATATCCGCTCAAGTGAGTCTGTGCCATAGTTCCCGACATGCACCGTGATCAGCTCGAGCCCGCAGCTCCTCGTTCCATGTGACACGCGCAGCATTAGCCAGGCTTGCGCATCGTTTCCCGAGGTCCTAGTAGCCGGCTGTACGAGTGTAACGAGCCGAGTGTGACGTCACGCAATGCAGTTGCGAGGACTCCTGCTGCGCTTCCACCACGTTCCTGGCTGCGGCCAAGTTTGCATCGGCGCCGCCACACTGCGCTGTTTCCCGATGAGCGGCTTTCACGTCGCTTGTGGCTGCACTGCCAGAATCTAAACATGGTTGGCCGCGGGTCGACGCACACGGCTGAGCAAGTCGCCGCGTACCGCCTCGCCGAGGAAGACGGGGTAGTCTTCATTCAAGGCTTGCCGCAAGCGCATGCGCAGTCCGTAAACGATGGGCGACGTGGCGGGCCTCTTCCGGTCTCTCGAAGCTTCCAGGTCGCACCATTTTTCAGGCTCCAGCACGAAAGCCAAGAAGCGTCCAGACCCTTAGCCGTTCAGAAGTGGGTTTTCCGTGCACCTACAGCACAGTCGATGAAGCTAACACAGTTGATGAAGCTAACACGACAGTCGACAAGCGCCAAGCTTGCCCACATAACTAGGTACAACAGTGCAGATCAAAGTAGGGCAGCGAATACTGTGGTTCGCGTCATTCATCCTGGAGCGACAAGCGGTTCTTTACGATGAACAAAGAGAGGCTCTCCCTTTGTCCGTCACTGATTTTTCCGTCTGCAACAGACAGACAGACAGAAAAACGTTATTGATAGCAAGTGAGTCTGGACTCCTCTGGGTCCCTGGACCACAGCACGGTCCCGCACTACGTTGAGACGTTCATGCTCCTTTTGTTCATGACGTCCGCAGCCCGAGCCACCGCAGTAAGCTGCGATGTCGGGTCCGTAGACGAGAGCAGGACCTCCCAGTCCTCCCAGCTCGACATGGCGGGCTGTCCCTGCGGGAGAGGATCGGCAGGGCAGCCAAAGAGGATGTGGGAGAGTTTGGCATGAGGGTCTCCGCATAGGGAGCATGTAGGGGAGATGCCGCAGTAGTGGGATAGCAGCTGAGGGGATGGGAGAGAGCGGGTCTGGAGGCGTCTCCAGAGGATCTGTTGGGAGTGCGACAGGGAGGGGTGGGGAGGAGGGTAAGTCCGACGGTCCAAACGGGGTATTCGCGTGAGCTCCGCAAAGCTGTGTACCCGCTGCCTCGAGAAACCCGGATCGAGGCTGTCCTGAGCCCGGCAAATTAAACCTCGGGCCAATTTATCGGCAGCCTCGTTTCCAGGGTTCCCAGAGTGAGCCGGCACCCTCCGGAGCTCAACCCTGCGTGGTAAATTCTGAGTGGGGATGTTCAACAAGTTCCAGGCAGGGTTGTGAATTCTGCCTCTGGCAAAGTTGGACAAAGCAGTCTTTGAATCGCTAAAGATGTATTCAGCATCCGAAAGGGCAAGGGCGAAGGCGATGGCGGTCTCCTCTGCTTGCTCAGGTGTAGAGCCCGAGGGAAGATGGTGAGTTAGGGGTCGGGGTAAGGTGGGCTTGTAAGCAAATGCTACAGCTTCATGCGCTGTACATCCGGCGTCTACCCAGATGGCTTGCTCGACTTGTCCGTAATACTTGTGGAGGGCATGTGATACTGGGGATCGACGTTTCGAGGAAGGGGTTTCACTACAAGGGGTGTATGAATGTGTCGCGGAATGGCCATAAGGGTTGACTGATTAGCGGGTATGTTGATGCGAAGGGAGGCGAGGATATGGCGGCCAGTGGCGCTCGCGGCAAGTCTTAAATACTGCGTCTGAAGGTGCACCTCAACTAGTTCAGGAAGCGTGTTATGCATGCCTAGTGCAAGGAGTTTGGCTGTGCTAGTACTGCGAGGTAGGTTGAGGGCTGCCTTAGTTACAAGGCGGATCATGGCGTTCACGCGCTCGGTTTCCGTGCCGTTCAGCTTGAGATATGGTGTGGCGTACAGAATGCGGCTAAGCGTAAAAGCATGTACAACTTTCATGTTGTCTGCTTCGTCTAAACCCTTGTGCAGGGAAGATACGCGGCGTACAAGCTGCAACACTGATTGCGTGGAGGCCTTGAGTGTTTTAAGGGTATGGTCATTGCGTCCGGAATCCTGCAGGTAGAGGCCAAGGATGCGCAGGGTGGGAGTGATGGGGATGGGTGATCCTTGTAAAGTGATTTGGATGGGTGAGTTAGCGGCAGATTTTGGTCTAATTAGGAGGAGCGCAGACTTAGAGGGGGAGCATTCGAGTCCGATAGATGATACGTGAGTGGAAATCGTGTCGACTGCTAATTGTAGAGTTTCCTCAATTTCCCCGTCTGAGCCATGAGTAGTCCATGCGGTAATATCATCAGCGTACAGAGTATGTTTTAGGTGGGGGATAAGATTGAGCTTCTGGGCTAAGGGGATGAGAGCAATGTTAAATAGAAGGGGGGAGAGGACCGCGCCTTGCGGCGTTCCAAATTCAACGAGTGTATAAGAGGGTGTGCTGAGCTGATCAATGTGCAAGGAGGCAGTGCGGCCAGAGAGGAAGGCGCGAACGTAGTTGTAGGTCTTAGGGCCTACCTGTAGTTCCTGCAGTTCCCGTAAGATGTCAGCGTGTCGAATTCTGTCAAATGCCTTATTGAGGTAAACTGCCAGGATTGCTTTAGTAAGATGGGGGATGGTATCATCAAGCACATCGTGCGTAATTTGAAGTAGGGCATCCTGCGCAGATAGATGCTCAGGGAAGCCCACCATACTGTGGGGGAAAAGGTTATTTTCTTCCATGTACGTTGTCAGTCGGGCAAGAATTACGTGCTCAAAGGTCTTGCCGAGACAAGATCTAAGAGAAATGGGGCGGATGTTCTCGAGGGTGATGGGCTTGTGGGGTTTTGGCATAAATATAATTTTTCTATGCTTCCAGGAGGCAGGGAGGGTACCTTCCTCCCAGCACTCGTTAATGTAGGTAACGAGGTGAGATATGGAGTCATCATCAAGATTTCGGATGGCAGCGTTCGTAATTTGATCGTCCCCGGGTGTGGTATTGCGCAATTTCAATAGGGTTGCGCGAAATTCAGATTCTGTAATAGAAGCGTCAAGCTGTGGTTGGGGTGAGCCCGTGTACTCGGGATGTTTGCAAGGAGGACCTGGGGTGGTATAGGTGCATTTCACCTGCGCGAGGAAGGCGTCGGTGTCCTGCCGATGGTTATGAGTGAGGCGGCGAATGCTAAGACGCGTCTGAGTTTTAGATTGCGTGGGATCGAGCATATGGCGTAACAGGTGCCAAGCGCGGGTTGTGGAGAGATTGCCTCGGAGGCCGTCACAAACCTGAGCCCACTTAGCTTTGCAAAGAGTGGCACTATGGTGTTCAATTGGGGATTGAAGCTCGGTGAGTTTAAGTTTTAGTTTCCTGTTGTGCTTTTGAGTTCTCCACCTTCGCGTTATGTTCTCTTGAGCTTCAAGAAGGTGGGCGAGCTTACTGTCGATAACGGGGGTGCCTGGGGTAGTATCGAGCGTTTGCGTATGTTGGCGAATGTCTTTCTGTAACTGAGTAGTCCAGGGGTCTAGGTCGAAGGGGCCCTGTGCTGGCTGCGCTTGCCTAAATTTACGGAGCTGATCCCAATTTGTGTGCCTAGCGGTAAACTTGCGCTGAGGTCGGCGATAGTTCACCGCTATGCGAATCAGGTGGTGGTCGCTGCCTAGTGTGGCTTGCGTTCTTTCCCACTGTAGGTGAGCCAAGTTTCTACCAAGCGTGAGGTCTGGGCTAGTATCGGCAGTAACACTGTTACCAACCCGCGTAGGTAGGCTAAAATCATTAAAGATGGTCAGATGAAGTAATAGCGTATTATTGTATAAAACTGTGCCTCTGTGGTTGGTGCGTTGATAGCCCCAGTCCACGTGAGCGCAGTTAAAGTCACCGGCAACCAGTAAGGGGTTTGATCCGGCCATTTTGGTTACGGATTTGAGGAGTGGAGCAAGTAGGTGAATCGGCTGTCGTGGGAGAAGATAGCAGTTAAGCATCAACAGGGGAGATTGTGCAGGGGTGTGGGGTAAAATTTCGATGAAGGTGTGAGCAATAGGGGAGGTAACGTCGTGCTCCGCATAATGCAAGGTGTTACAGACGTATGTAACCACCCGAGGAAGATCAGTGGAGTCAGAGGGGATAACAGCGTATCCTGGCAGTTGCCTGCAAACATTGGCATCCTGGATAGCGATAATGTCTGGTGGGGACAAAGAATTGGCGATAATCTGCTGCAGAGGGTCGCGCTTTCGCCGAAAGCCCCTGCAATTCCATTGAATAATTTGTAAGGAATTATGGTGTCTCGGAGGAGCCATGTTGAAGGGTGGCGGGGCGAAGGAGGAGTGCAGAAGGTGGGACTGCGGGAGGAGAGGCCGCTGAGAGTCCAGGCATAAGGTTAGCTAAACGCTCCTCAACCTTGGCCATGATGCTAGATATGACCCTATCTATTATACCGGTAATGGTAGCTTCAATCATAGTCTGGCACTGTGCAGTGACCTGCGCAGTAATGCGCTCTGTGAACTTGGATTCTAGGTTTTGGGCGAGGTCCTGAAATTTGGCTTCCAGGTCTATAGGTTGGACTGGGCTCTCATCAGGCCTCCTCTTTTTCTGAGGAGGTTGGTCGGATGGGGTGGATGAAGAAGATGCGGATGGTGGAGTGGGGGGTAGAGCAGGGGTGGAGGTAGAGAGGGCTGCCTTGAGCTGCCTTACCTCATCCCGCAGAGCCTTCATGTCCGAGTCCTGGGAGGTCATGATGTTCGTCTTGGCAACCTTGGAAGCCCATGTAGAGGTAGACGGGAGAGTCGTGCTAAGCGGGGGAAAGTCCTTCTTTGTAGGGAACTTTGTCTTCTGAGGCGGTGGGCTAAGTCGTTTGGTGGCGGCATTTCTTGCCTTGCACGAGCCGGTGCCCGTGAGGTGCTGCTCCCCACAGAGAATGCAGATCGGGATGCAGGAGGGAACATCTCGCGGCTCATGCTTGTCCCCGCACCGCGGGCAGAGACCACTCTTGGGGTGGGGGCGCACGTCGTATCTGTGTCCCGGTCGATGACAGTTTCTGCACGTGTCTGGACTTCCCTTGTACGTCGTGCATCTATGCACTACACTCATGTAGCGTATGGTGTAAGGGACTGGGCCATGCGCAAATGTGATCAATATGGAAAGGGTCCTACCCATTCTTCAGGCTGCGATATCAGCTTCCGGGTTGCGAGTGTGGAGGTCTTGTAGCATCTCTTCCGGTGTTTCCGCCCAGTAGGCTTGCGAGATGACTCCGCGCGCAGCAGCGGGAGGCGGTGCGTTGTAGGCGGCGACGGGGTAACTGGTTTCTTGAAGGACCACTGCCTTGATTTGGACGAGGTGAAGGGCCGTTGACTCGTGAGGTGTAGCGACCGTGAACGTGTTATTCGTCGGGTGAATCCGGAGGTGAAACTCTCCTAGGTCCCGGTCAGCGGCGATGACTCGCAGAGCTTTCATGAGTGGCTGCGCCATGGCTCCGTTCAAAGCGAGGCCTCCTCTTGGCCGGAAGACTACCCTAATAGTGCCGGGAGGGAGTGAAGCAAGTTGCTTACTTCGCAATGCGATTGCGTCCGTCACGCGCAGCTGCTGTTCTTGAGCACGGTATGTCGGCTTGAAGGTCGCAGGGGCAGTGTCGGCCGGAGCACCGACGGCGGGTGCGGCAGGCTTATCTCGAACAGGGGCTGCATGAGGAGGCACAACCAGCGTTTCCGGGCTTGGTTCGCTTCCCTTGTACGCACGGAGTATCGTGGTCCACTCACCGGGTCTGAACGTTGTCGGGTCGAGGTCTTCGCCCTGCGATTGCACCTCCATGGCTGTTGGGGGTGGGTGCTCTACAAGTGATTGGCCTAGCCTCTAGCGAGGCAAGACCCAGTGCGGCGGCTGGCCAGGAGCAGACTTTCCGACTTCGATACGGTCCAAAAAAAGGTTCGGATGTAGGTTTAGCGGTCGGCAGCGCCGCAAACGGAGGGGATTCGTGCGTATTCCGTGGTGACTGGCACACACAGCGCACGGCACCTCCGGTGATATTATATGCAGTCGAATTTGTTAGCGCATCGTGTCCGTGGCTGTGCACCGTAATTTACATGTATTGCAACGATTCGCACGACCTTCGCTGAGGACGGATCAAGTGAGAGAGCGATGGTGCGAGATAAAAAAAAAAGAACTGCACTGTCTGCCTTTCTCACTTTATCTCCCCCCTTTGAGATGAAGCAGAGGGTGTGTGCATTTATTCCTTCGCGTTGACTTGCATCTGTTAAATCGGACAGCTTTCTTTGGCTCGTCACCCGTTTTCCTGGTCGGTTGTGTGGGGTTGGTAGACCAAGGCCGGTGGTCGGGAATTGCTCGTCGAAGGTTCGAGACAAGGCGCCGACGCGAAGGACGCCCCTGCTTGCGTTGCGGGGTGCGTTCACAGGCGAACGCCAACTGCGGTGGCTCTTTGAGGCACTGCGGGGAATTAATGATTGCTTCATTTGTTTCAATCAATTAGGGAATGCACCCTAGTGAAACGTTACATAAATGTAGATTGAGCATCTCAGGCCCAGAGTATAAATACAGATATATGGTATCCCGGGGTAGCACGCATACACAATTTTCCAGCAGGCAATGGCGAAATAACATTTCAAAAGGACAAGATGTTATATGAAAGACTGGGGAATGAAACATCAACTAAAACAGGAAAAATGCAAACTAGTCATCTATTAGCAAACAGTATTATTTGTTCCTTTTAATAAAATATAACCTAAACGAAGCGAACCTATAAACTTCATCATAAACATCATAGAACGGGTCATACATATTTAGCTTTCTAAGCATTAGATATTTAAGGCTCCGTTTACTGTAGTTTGTTCTTACACGCGAAAATAACTATTTATTTCTCGTACAAATGCATTGATGTACGCGTGCCGTTTTAGAGCGAGCCTTAATATGTTAGGTACACTTGGCAGAGAAAATTTGAGAGAATATAATAATCTGTATGCAAAAAGAATGTCCACACAAAGAATATTTTATTGAATAAAAAGTTGATAAGTTCTGTAACTGCCACCAGCTATAAATCTTATTGCTCCTTGTTTTGTTTTTTTTTCAAACCTAGAAGCATAATAATGCTGCTTTAAGGTGTGGTCGCCCATACCAAGGGGGGTATTCTTTAAGTGTCCACCTATAGTGGACATGTTAATTTCGTCTTGTGTTGGAAGTAGTGATTGGGTGGGGGCGCCTGTCTCCTTCTGTCTCCCCAGCCCATCCTATCAGAGCTTCAGCAGGACACGAAATGGACATGTCCGCTGGGTGGTCATTTAAAGAACCATAATAATAAACAAGGTACAGCAATTGAGATCACGTTGGAATATCGCATGGCATATGATGAGTTTAAGCTAAGGTTGAAATCCATAGCGTCATTTTCACCAGAAACCTACAGAAAGTGAGCGCTTTGAGCTACCACACTGACCCTACCGAACTCGAGACGAAGTTTCTATTTAAGGCCTACAGAGAAGATTGCCATGCGTATTTCAGTGACGATTACGCCCCCCAATCAGTGTTTTCAAGAAATAAAATGCAGAGAAATAGCACAATTGCAATAAAATAATCGTATCAACAGCGGCTTTAATGTCAGTTATGGAGGGGAGGGAGGCGAAGCAAGTTTGTTTAGCTTTTACAACGGGTCAGCTTGGCTTCGCAAGGAGTGGCTTGCATCTATGCAGAACGTCCGCGTGCGCTCTGAAACCCGACTTCGGCTCATTAGCGAACGGGTCCGGCCCGGTTTCCGCAGCCTCAAAACCGACCCCGCACCGGGCCCACCCAAAAATGTCTTAACCAGGCCTGGCCCGTGCTTTCGGGTCGGCCCGGACTCGAGGCTGCACCACAGTGCCCATAAACAACGCCCCATGCACCACATCATGTGCGTCTGAAAGCCGTGCGGCGTTGAACTCGCCCTGCAACTCGGTTCGCGCGGGAGCAGAGCCCTTGAGAAAGTTGGACCGCGGCCGAGAGATACACGGAACGCTACTTGCACGAAAAGGTTGCGGATACTTACAAATACGGCAAGCGAGAAAGGAGCAGATAAAATTTATACGATAGCACAAAGGACAATGTCTGGATATTTGACGACCTAGCAGGCAGCCCGAACATAAATGCACGAAGGGGCAAATATTCTCAACAGCAGGTGGCATGTGTCTATTGCAAGAGAAGACTAAACCCACTTTAACATGACAATGTCAAGATGCAATGGCCAACCACAACCGCAATGGAATCCCCAGTCAGAGCAGTAGGGAATGTTGGCTTTGAACAAGCGCAGGGGTTGAAAGCTTACGGGAGCATTATCTGGTCAGCGGTCCAAATAAGCAAGACACGTTTAGAGTATTCGTGGGAAACCAAATCAAGAGAATAAATGCCGCGTTCTTACAGGCATAGGTAACCTTACAATATCAGAAAAAGCTCGGCAAAATATCAGACTGCAGTAGATATACTAAACTTTATAATATGATCAGCTCAAGCAGACTATGTCACCGTTGCTCGCCCCGCCGTTTAAAAGGGGGGTGCCAATAACATTAGTATCGATAAGTGAGTGCAGTGAATGTAAATGTTGCAGTGAATGTAAATGTTGGAGTGTAACATCATAGGGCGGAAAACCTATCTTACCTGAATGATGGTGCGCATAGCCTCTAG
This sequence comes from Dermacentor variabilis, assembly GCF_050947875.1. Taxonomy (NCBI): domain Eukaryota; kingdom Metazoa; phylum Arthropoda; class Arachnida; order Ixodida; family Ixodidae; genus Dermacentor; species Dermacentor variabilis. The sequence goes on from NW_027460291.1 coordinate 42,394,238, forward strand.
TACCCGTCGCAAGCTGTTCAATGCCGTGGCGGAAGACCTCATTCACAAATGATATCGCATCGCAGTTTAATGGGACCACAATCAAGCCCAGTCTAAGATATTCGTTTCACACCAGCTTTCGAAAAGTGCCGTCCAAGGAGTGTCAAAGTATACCAAAAGAATGTTAGTAAAGGTTAGTGCAACTCTCGATATATCCAAATGATCTATCGCAAATCTTTAGTGCGAGAAAGCGACTACATTGTACGCAGCAGACAATCTCTCCCCTTACCTTGTTTACAGCCCCCACAATTAAGGGAACATTAACGGCCTTTTATGGGAAGGCACCAGCTTACCAGTGTCGTTCAAAGGGAAAGTGTGTAATCATTGCATTCTACGGGTGCTAACATACAGGGCAGAAACTTCCGCGTTTAAGACAGACGCTCGAGACCTATATGTCTATATTTGTATCATTATATAAAGAAACTCCTATCCCAATACAGCTTTGGAGTTACAGTTGAGTGAGCCGGACAATTAAATATTCGGGTTTTAAGGGCCAAAAATGCAACATGATTGCGACGAACACCGAAGTGGGCGACTTCGGAAGAAAGCAAGGCGCGACGTACTTTCGTACGCTGCATCAGGTCGCAACACGATGAACTTGCGTCTGGAATGCTTTCACCGAGGATGTTAACCTTGATGCCAATGGTAATATTGACGGTTTTTTCGGCAATGAAGCGCGCTGCTGGGAATCGATAGCAAAGCTCTAACGAACTGCTACGATGTTCATACCGGTAACAGAGGCGCATACGAGTCTGGCGGTGGAAAACTTATCGAGTTGCTGGCCAAGAAGGAAATGGAGAAACTGCACAATGGACAGAAAACGTATTTGTTCCCCGTTATGAAGGTACTCGCCCGAATACTCATCACACGTCCGTGCAGGTGTTCATGAAGGGACCCACGTTGTATTGGAACCCAAATACTACCTCCAATTAAAGTGGACCGAGCCAGTAGAAGAAAGCTTTATCTACCTCAGAGGAGGTCGTAGAGCAAGGTTTTGCAACATAAGTACTAAAGTTTATGCTTGTGTGAAACGCGACTCTTGTCCCCGAAATGTTAAAATTATAACTTCGGTGGTGTTTAAATGCAAAACGTCGATCTTATTATGAGGCACGCCGTAATGGAGCATTCTGGATTAATTTCTCATCGCGTCGGGTTCACTAATGGGCCCCTGAATCAAAGTACACGAGCATATTCGTGTTTTGTTACAGTAGAAATGCGGCCACTGCGGCTAGAGCTGAACCCACCACCTGGAACTCAACAGCGCAAAGCAAAAGCCACTGCGCTATCGCGGCGGGTCCCTGGGTTTATGGCTCGCGATGCGCTGCGAATATGAATTACAATAAAGAACCGTATTTCCCCATTTTGTTACACTCACCTAAATAAATAATAAACCACAAAACAGCCACAAAGCAGTGAAAATTTAATCAAGAAGATCAGATACATCAGTGCCTTTCTGTGCGTCTACAGAGCACAGTTCAGCCTTCTTATGTCGCTGTTTCCGCGCCAAACTTATCAAAAACTACGTGCCCTTGCCAAAAAAATGAAAATAACGAAATTCAGTTCAGAAGCACTCGAAGACCACAAATTGACATTTTGTTAGAGGTATTGCGTCAGTAATAAATACACTTGCAACAGGGTAGTTTTTAGAGCTGTATATTATGTGCCATGAAAATACGTCGATTTCTATTGTCTCCCATACAAAACAGACTCGACTCGTTCGCAACAACATTGGAAATATTATACAACACACATCTTCAGTAAGGGAGACACTAATAGCGAGGCTTGAGTCAATGTTACGGTTTTTTATTTACTTCTTTGTACCTTCTCCAGTCGGTACATGACCCAGTGTTACCTGAACTACACTGTTACAACGCGCCCGTGTTAATCGTGGAGGAACGTCATCATCATTATCAACGCATGGAGACACGGGTGCGCAAGCTGTTCTTTGATTATGGTTATCGGGACAACAAAAGGCACCAGACAGGCTCTACAGTACAGGACGACCGCTTACAGTATATGCCCGAATTATATAATGTAATCGTAACATCTACAATTTTCAGTCTCACCAGCACATCATGAACTGTAGCAAGAAGATTTCGGGGCCTTAGGTATCCGCAATTGTAGCTTCTACAGACAACCCTCGAATATTTTTTGTTGGTGTTGTGCGCGAGCGTTTTGTTGAAAGTAATTAAAGCTGGGATATTGGAAAAGAGATCAGAGGCACAAATTGCGGAAACGAGCACATGTGGACGCTTTCGTTCAACCTGCAAGTTTCAACAGTCGAAAAACGAAGGGGGCAGGAGAGGTGACATGAGGAACGGTTGGTGAGTGACTTCAACACTTAGTTTTCCTTTTCGAACACGCCACTGATGCTTTGAAAGGGCTGGTGTCTTATTCATTTAACCCTCATCGGGCTTCCGCCCCTGCGGAAGGAAAGCAAACACGCGTCTAAGGGCTAAGAAGCAGAACCTCGCACTGAGACATCAAATAGGGGGTACTGGACGCTCGAACAACCGTTCAAACTCTGTACTTTTAACGAATGCGAATTATTTCCGCAATTTTGTGGAAATCTTGGTTCGAATAACCTGTTTCCACCACTCAGAGGCTCTGGTCTTTCAGGCTTTAACGGGCTGCAGTGGACGCATATCTATAGGGTGCGTGCGTTCACGTTCATCATGCACCTTTCTTCTGGTATGTCAAGGAACGCATGATGCTCAAGGGTATAATACGGAGCCCGTTTTCTTATTGTCACGTGTAGGCGTGGTTAACTGCAGGAGCTGAACTAGCGTAGCTTTTTAAGTTTGCTGCGATAGTTTTGTTACAGTTGAGGCATAATTGTGCTATCCAAAGCGATGACAGACGGCTCGCCATCACTTGTGCCGGGCACGCCTCTTTGCACTTTGGCGCCCAGCGATATTTGTGCAACACTCGCCACGTCGATTTGGAGACGTCCGGCTGCTGCTTCTCCAACAGTGAATCCTTGGACTCGTACAACAACTACACCGTCGTGGAGGTCAAACGACTTAAGAGAAAATGCCACAAGACAACTAAGGACGTGAGTGAGCATGGCCCCTAAGGACCACCTACTCGCAAGTTACAATCTTGCGTTTCTGCCTCAAGACAGATTCTCAAGACCTACCTTGGTTAATGTGGCTCTGAAAGGAATTAATGAGGTAGCTTTCAACGCTAAGAAAAACGCAAGCGTTATTTACGATGCCGTCATTGACATCACCGATGAAGAATTCCTAGGGCTTCTGTCTTCAACAGTGAAGGTCATCGACGAGCTTCAAGCTCCTTTTCGAGGGACACACGACACCTGATCACGTCAAGGTGGGCTATGTGAGACACTCTGTGCATCCTTACGTGCCCTAACCACTTTGATGTCGCAAGTCCCGAAAGCTTGGTCGTGCCAGCGCTGTGTTCATATGCCAGACGGCATGACTTCGCTTCGCAGGCAGCCACGACATGTGTTTATGCATAGTTGGAAAGAAATGAAGTGCTTGACCTACAGCGGACCACACGAGGTAAATTTCAGCGATTGTCCCCAACAGAAAAAGAAGATAATAATATTGAACAAACCGAGCAAGAGAAGTATGTCACACAAAGGTGCGGCAGCGTAAGCGCAGCACCGGAGGAGACTATCGCGTCGTCGACATGAACAAGCTGCTGGTCTAACCGAGATCTCCTTGGCTCTTATCCCGCAGTTCCAGTGGAAGGTATTTGAATCGTGATCGGTGGGCCTCTCCAAGCGTTATTGCTTCAAGCGAGCAGCACAGGCTTGGAATCGAATGCATGGCCACGTCTGCAGCCGCGCACAGGGGCTTGGACTGTGAGCGCCAGGAACGGCAGCGCAACGAAAAATCAACTTCGGGCTCCCTCATCAATCTAATGCTGCGACAAATAACCGACGCCCTGCAGCTGCTACTATCTGTTTTTAACATGCCAGCGGCTCCAAGAGCTGCAAAAATCATGCAAGCTATAGACGTTCCCGTGACTACACCTCAGTAATCTCTACCTCTGTCCACGAATACGTGTGGGTTGCGCTTTGAAGTATGCATGTACGCGGAGAACAGGAACAGTATGCTGTGCAGCTCTCATCATCATCATGTTCAGCACACAACCGCCTTCCTTGCATTTAACATCCCGCCTCTGTCATTCCGACAAATCCCTTCACCAGCGTGGAGTAGCAGGTTAGAGGAACTTCACTCAGGGCGACCTCTCCATCTTTCTGACATTGAAAATTGCCCCTTTCTTTCTCTCTATTAAATTGTGTAGCATCGGGACGTTCATCCACCCGTGTATTTATTATTTATGGTCAAATAAAGATATTCAACCCTTTCGCGCTTCTCTATTTGTCACCTTAACAACTTCCACGAATGTCTGATACCAACGTTCCAGCATGAAAGGTGAAATAGAATGTCTCTCCGGTGCTGAATGTAGTAGCTTAATAGCTCAAAGCGATAGTTTCAACGCTAATCACTTTAACGTAGATATTTCTTGTTTTTCAATATGTGCCCACCCCTTATGTAATTTCCCCTTTAGGGACCTCTGAGGCATACTAAATAACTAAATAAATAAATTATTAAATAAATAAATAAATAAACAATTTGCACTGAAAAATACGGGCGCCAGCAGAAGACGAAGAGCAATGAGACGGTTGCTGTTGGTGGTGCTCGCGCTCAGCCCGCTCGAATGTTGTCTCTTTCTGCGCATTCATATAAAACGCCAAGCGCATCCAGCCTTAACCGCGTACTATCGAAATAAATAAATTAAAGAAATAAAGAAATAACTAAATAAATAAATAGGTACTGCCGTATTTTTTCGTTATTTCCTTTTCTGCCTCACATGTTTAATATTATTCGAAGCAAGTAACGCATGAAAGCGGTGCACTTGAGATGCACTAGTATATATATTAAAATGATGTCAATATACACTGTAAGTAACATTGCCTTTCTGGATTGGCAGCGACATCATTGTCTGATTACCGAGACATCTTGCGCACGGCCGTATTACACCGGCATCAGAGGCGGAGGCAATGATTGAATTCTGCCATGTATTACGTTCCCTGTATCTCGTCTCCTTTATTTCTGGCTTTCTTCTTGATTAGCTTTTTCGTACAGCAACATTTCTTTTCTTCCTTACGAATTAAACTTGAGCAGAAGAGCTTGTCAATTCAAGTACAAAAAAGACGCCACCATGACTCTCGATGAAAGGACCGTACTTGCAAACTACAGCTCCCTCTTCTGCGGCGCGCAAACGTAAAAACATGAACATCGTTCCGAAAAGCCGGCCGCCACTTTTACACAAGTTAAATGTGTATAGAACTATCGTACCTCTGTGTGGATGTCCGTGACAATAAACACATTCCATTTTCGTATTCATAAGCGTGTTCATAGTGATGCCCATCGCCTGCGTGCGAGGATCACGTGCGAGTAAAAGACGAAGACGAAGCGTCCTTCCGCGTTCGACGCTGCACGAGACGCTGCACGAGAGCAACCAGCCAACCGAGCGAGCACCTCGGACACGATGGCCCCTTCAGCCGCTCTGAACTCCTTCAGGCGTTCCCGGATGCGAAGGCACCCTCACGCAAGACGTCAACGGCGCATTGATGGGGTCCGCCGTTCGGTTTCACTCTGCATCCGACGTCGTGCTGGCGGGGCTGCGCAGCGGGCTTCGACCGACCCGTTATCCCTCCGGCTGCCTGGGCGCCACAAGGACTGCAGCAGGTCTCCTCGCCACGTCTTCCACCGCAAGTGCCGCCATGACGCCATGTCAAGCTGCGTTCTGGGGACAGCAGCAGCACCTGGCAACTGCAGCATCCTACCATGCTTCTGGCTCCGGCACGAAAGGCTGCGCTCCTGCAGAGCCCTGGCAAGTGATGTTTATTCATTCGCTGTGAGTGAATGTAGCTGCCCTGCCATCAATATTATTTCATTAGCACGCTACGTCACGGGATATCTTCATATTCAGTATAGGATGGGCCATTATGCCTTTCTGTCCTTTATCAGTCTGGATTGAAAACCTCCTCACAATATTCATCAGTATGAATGGAACGGTCTCACCTGTATTTTTTTTTCTTTATTTTAATCCTAATGTTGGAGTCTTAGCGTAGGTAATAGTAAGTACGTTTTAGAGTTATAAGTTTTACAAATATTAAACCACCAGAAACGTATATTCGAAGAAGTGCCTCCGTGTGCACCCTTGTATCCATCTTTTGTGCGGATATTTTGTTTACGCAGTTGGCGTGGTTCTGCGTTTTTAATAAAGACTGACTAATTGTAGAAACTAAAATTTGATGAGGTATAAGATGCAGTCGTGGGAGCCCTGCAGTAGCCATTCTGTCGCTCTCTAGAGGTCGAGGTCATGTGTTAGGTCCCAGACCAGCGGGGGTTGGGGGTCAAATTCCTATCGGGGTCTGCATTAAAATCGCTCTTGCAAGATGGATTCGGAGCACGGTAAATAATTCCCGGCGATAAAATTATTGCCAGAGTAGTGCGACTCATCATTGAATAGCAGTTCCGACACCTAACTCCCGCCCAACCCACGCCGAGAAAAAAAAATGACCTGGCGCCCTATAACGTAAAACTATTCCAATATGTTTCTATTCCAATCTTGTGACTTCAAGTTTGCGCAACCGCTGACGTAAGCATCACGCGGTGACCCGCAACGCTGCCTCACCAGCCCAATCAAACACTCATACTTTTCTTTGCTTTCGAAATGAATAACATTGCCTACGTTGAAGTGTTTCACTTGTAATTGGGTGGCAGGAGGCGAGGAGCACGCTCAAGTGGACAGCGCTTGGATGGGACCGAGCCACAGCACTGAAAGAAATAACCAGATGAAGAGGGTGGGGTCGGCGTCTGCGATTGGTCCGCTTTCTCTTGCTTAGCTTGCGGTGGCTGGTCGAAAATCGCGGCGTCGTGCAACTGAGGGTTAAGAATGCCACTCAAACGAATCCTCAACAAAGAAGAGCTGGAACAGTGGGATCGTAAACGTGCCGAAAGTGCTCAAAAAGGTTACATGGCCACGCAAGCAGTTTATCATACGCAAAAAAAAACCATGCTCTCTGGCAGGTGCGAGTAGCCAGTGCCTGAAGGATCGGCAGCAGCCATCTTTTATTCCTTTGGGAGCGATGCAGCCTCCGGCTATTCGGAAGAAAATTCAGACTTATTCGGCATAATAATGCATATTTAACGCGTACACGTTACTTTGACGCGGTGAGTTCTTGCGGTTTTGTGACGCCGCGTGACAAGCCGGTGAAGAAGGTGCAGCCCGAACACTTTTGACGAATAGCCGAGTGCTAATGGCGAAGAGCCGTCGAATCGGAAGTCACAATTTTTCTTTTGTTCGGTCAAATGATGCATAATCAGTGCGTACACGTCATATCAGATGGGGAGCCATCGCGGTTTTCGTGAAGTCGCGTGACAGACAGGTGAAGCGTGGGTGGTCCGAAAAAGTGTTTGTACGATCGCGGAGTGCTGATTTCAGAATTGGGTTAGAAAAGTTTCGGATAATTTTACGTTATAGCGCCCCTGTTAGCTAACTGAATCATTTAGATGAACGACAAAATAATTTTAAGTGAATGCCTGTTTCATTATGTAGTTGCGCAAACGGACCAAACATAGAATCCGACTTTATGCTGGCGGGGCTACGCAGCGTGCATCGGCCAACCAGTTTTCACTCTGGCTGCCCGGGCGCCACAAGGACTGCAGCAGGTCTGCTGGCCGCGTCTGCCAGCGCAAGTGCCACCATGACGCCATGTTGGGCTGCCCTCTGGGATCAGCAGGAGCAGCAGGTGGCAACTCCAGCATCCTGCCGGGCTTCTGGCTCCGGCACGAAAGTCCCTGCCCCTGCCGAGTGATGGCAAGTTGTGTTTCTTCATTCGCCATCAGTGTTAATAGCTGTGCTGCCGTCAAGGTGATTTGATAGGCGGCCCTAGCACAGTGTGACCCGTGATATTTCTTTATTGACTTGACAGGGGAGTGGCCTCTTTGGGGGATGCAGTTTGCATTCGGCTGGTTGAAACCAGGCGTTCTGAACACATTCGCGTTGTGTATTCAGAGCGCCGCGCTCCAGTAGAGAGCGTTAGGAGGCGGTGCTGTATGTTTTCCACACGACAGCGCCACCGAGATCCTAGGGAAGCTGGATCACGTGGCTACTCTGATGGCTCTGGCAGCAGCTAGCACATTCGGCTGGGGCAGTATTTCTACGGCTCGAATCGCGTGAGGGCTCCGCATCGCTGTAAACCGGCTTGGAGCGTCGTAGGAACCACCAGAGTGTACCATAAGATGCACCTTGTTTGGATTATTTGGATTAAAAGGCCTCTACTCATCAGGAAAAATTGAGAGTCATTTCAAGCGTTCAAGTATATTTTTAGGATTTGGTGCTTTCGTTAGAGAATATTCTTCACGTATTTTTTTAATATGGCGTTTTACATGGCAGAACCACGATCTTATTATGACGCACGCCATAGTGGGGGACCTCGGAATAATTTTCACCTCCTGGTGGTGTTTAACGTGCAGCTAAGCCTTACTGATCGGGTTTTTTCGCGTTTCGCACCAATCCAAAGGCGCTCACCCTGGTCGGGATTCGTTCCCGCGATCTCCTGCTTTGGAGCGCAATAACAGCCACTAAGCAACCACGCCGGGTTACAGAGAGTCTGTATAAGTCATTCTCACTATTCGACAAACAAACCTTAAATCGAAAAAGTACCTGCTTGTCCAGTCAATAATATACGCCTTCTTTAGATATGTTTCTCCCTTTGAGTGAACGCCGGTCGGCACGATAAGAAAAAAAAATAATTCCAGCAGCTTTGTCTTCGTAGACAACTATTTTTGGCGCGAAAGCGAAGGCTACGGATCCAAATCGCGACTTTTGCAGCGCTGCAGGAAGTAGTCCTGCAGTACTGCTGACGTTTTCTTATGTTCGAAAACACTGTCTTGTTTTTTCAAAGCATAAAATTGGAACAATGCGTAAAAGTCAACAGTAAGTGACTGATATTTTACGTTTTTTGTTAGTTCACCCTGTTGAGTTCTCACATACTCGAGAAAAGAGCCCATTTCGGCGTCACACAAAGTCAAGATGTCAAACGCGAAATTGCGGCGGCGTCTTCTTGTCTGTGTTCGTCGCCTAAGGAGTTCCTAAGGAATTCTTACGTATGAGTACGAAGAGAAATATTCTGTAAACTTTATTTATTTATTTCTTTATTTATTTGTTCAATAATACCACTGAATGCCCTGCGGAAGAAGGTATTAGAATTGGGGGTGGGGGGCACGCGAACATACTGTTATAACAATTTTAAAAGAATACAACAAACGCGCCTAAATACGCGACTAAATACGCAGACACGACTATGTGTAGTAAAATCACAGTTTGGATGAAACCAAATTAACAGTATATTAGCGGAAATTCGAACATTGAAGCACCTAGAACTCAGAATATATAGAAGGCAATCAAAGAGGATAATTCGAAAACAAAATCTACCGTATGGCAAAGGTACCGAACGAACACAACATAGAATATAACTCATTCAAAATGAAAAGAAAAAAAACTTTCACATTGCATAGAGACATCACATTATGCCATACGTACGCAGGATTTGTTGAAATTTCTCGGGGTGAACTTGAGTAGACAATGTCTGATGGTAGGTTATTCTAGCGAAGTATGAATCTGGATATAAATGACTGAGCGCAAAGATCTGAGTGATACACGCAGGGCTTTGACTTAGAGAGGGTGATGTCGGCGAGAGAAAATGACAGAGCGTGAGTGAAAGAAGCCATCAATGCAAACGCTCGTGATGGTGAAGTTTACGAAAGAGCAATAGGCGCGCGTGTTTGCGGCGTAGTGATAGCGGATGGAATTCGGCACGATTCTTTAAACATGCACCACTATAGTGCGAGGGATAATCTGTAAAGATAAAGCAAGCAGCGCAGCTTACAAGGATTCAAAGTTACGCAAGATGGTGTTCTGGTTCGGATCCCAGGTGGCGCACGCGTATTCGACTTTGAGGTATCACTAATGCGGTGTATATGGTGGATCTTTTTTGTTTAAGTGTAAACGCGCTTGCTTTAGTCTGTGTTTTATTATTTGAAATTTGCGGGTAACAGATGCAAGTTTAACGATGATGTGATGACGAACATATTGCATCACATTGCAAATTGACTCCTCAACAATCTTATAATCAAGAGAGTATGACGTTGCAAAACGAGATGTAGAGCGTGAAAATGACGTGCACTTAGCTTTAGCATAATTTCAGGTCATTTGCCGGTCTGAACACCATGTACTCAATGCGTTTAGGTGTGCTCGGAACCCTTCACGGTTAGCGTCAGTAGAAACTTCACGGAAAATGGCTGAATCATCGGCGAACCGTCTTGTTCGGGAGGACATGCAGTCACGCAAATCAATATTATAGACTATAAAAAGCAAAGCACAAAGCACGCTCCCTTGAGGAACGCCGGACGCAGCTGGAATAAAGGAGTTGTGGTGTTCATGGTGAACGTGTTCTTGTTGAAATTGGATTATTTCGCTAGGAACTATTTTCTACCCGCCTCTATACTGCGCTTCGAGTGAGCGTGGGCAATGTTACTGGATTTGTCACACAATACAAGTGCCACACAAGGATTACAAAGGGCTTGTTTTGTGCTGTCACGGTTCCAGGACCTGTGGCCACGCTGTGCTTTGGCGAAGCTGCAGACACTCCTGGACGCCTGAGAATCGCACGCAGCAGCACAACTGGCGTCATTGAGGGGGTAATGCATGGTATGTGCACATCGGCCATTGGCGACGTTATACTTGGAATCGACCGTTAGAACTCAGTTATCCTTTACTTGGCGCGTGAGTGTTTCTGCTTTGTTTAATGACATTTTGCGATTAACATTTGCAAAACAAGATGGACAATGTTGCACGTTTATCGAATTGTTTTAACAAGACCTGCTATTTCCTTAGGCCGCGGTAATGGTTTGGAAATGACTGCATGCGAGTCGGAGATTCTGCAGTGCAGGAAAACATGAGGCAACAAGTGTCGTAAGACAGAGGGAGAATCGTTGAAAAAATGTAGGATTTTACGTGCAAAAAGCACGATCATATTATGGTGTACGACGTGGGTGGGGACTCCCTAAATTTGGACCAGCTGGGGTTCTTTAACGTGCACCCAAATATAAGTACACCGGTGTTTTAGCATTTCGTGCTTAGCAGCCCAATACCATCGACACTAAGTAACAATGGCGGGCGACGGAGAATCGTCGTCAACTGCTAGAACGACATGTTGCTCGTTAACGACTATGCGCGCATGCCCGGTTACCTGCATGCGGAAAAAGCGCTGAATTTGCTCGTCCCAATTTCGCTGCAATTGGCCTGCGCACTTCGACACTCTTTACCGTCCTGGAGCGAGATTGTAATCCAACGAACAGTAGTTTTTATGTTTTTTTGACTAAATGTGAGACCCACGGGTGTGGTTGGTGAATATTTGACGCTCGCAGTGTCCGGAAGTGCCGGCGTGCTGCCCTTCGGCGACGCTGCGGTGGCTGCTCGATGCCGAAGAATCGCACGCAGCAGCACCGCCAAGAGCAGCAATCACTGCGCCACGTCCATCGCATGCTGCAGCTGCTGCGCCTCCAGCGAACCAGCGTTACCGAACGAGGTCACGTGGGCTACTCTTTCCCTAGAAAGAGTACGCGCGCGTGGACAGGAAATTTATGTTAACGCTTTTGCTTTCGTGATCCATGACTTTTTGTTCTACTGCGTTTTTAATATATTAATAAATATGGTTTTGATTGTGTATTCGCGTGACGGCTATGCCAAAACGCTGTCGTTATGCGAGAAGAGATGATTTCATGCTGTGCCGAAGTCTCTCCTCTCCTATAGCCTTGCTATCAACAATCGCAAAAAAGGAGTACAACTGCTGAAATGATTACGGTGTGCTTCGCGGTCGTGTACATGTACCGCGATCTTCTGGTAGTCTTGTGCTTAAATGCATCAAAGGGTGTTAAAAAAGTAAAAGCAAGAGCAGCACAGCAGTTCTAGCGCAACTTTCGCGGTGGGTATCTGGACAACGGTGCCACTCTTAGGATTCGATTAAAATGAATATGCCTTGCAAAAGCGCCGGCGACCATCCTTAAACTAAATATGTGCTAATAAGTCAGTTAGGAAATTTGATTTCTCGCGCAGATATCAGCCTCTACCATTATTCCAGTTGAAGGATTGGAATTGCGTTACAATGCCGCAGGCAATTTTTAAAATTTTACATACTGTATAGCCTAAAATATAAACCTGCCATAACGCCCCCAAGCCCCTGCAGTTCTTAAGTGAGTCCATTAGGGTTCCGCACTTTTGACATGCGCACCCAGAATAGACTGGCCTATAACGTGGCCTGCTGTTCATTTGCGCTTCTGCGTTCTGTACATGCAATTGTGTGAATGCTGTATTATGCTTCAGCTCGGATGTGTCATAAAAAAGCGTTCTGGGGTGCGTCGCGTTTTATGCGAATGCGATGAAACGCTGATATATGTGGGAAGCATCATCTGAGTGGAAAGCGCGGACCAGTTATTATGGCATTAATCATTACAAAGATTAGCAATGCTTGTTGTGTCTGAAGGTGTAAATTGAAAGTGTCACAATAAGTGATGCGCGAAGAATTCACCCCTTGTGTTCCGCATGCACAATCAAAACTGCCGCAGCACGGGAGGAACGGGGGGGTGTCATTTCAGCTTCACTATCATAAGCGCATATGGGTAATCATATCATGAGAAGCGAACAAACAATAACATCAAGGAAAACGTAGGGGAAATTACTTGTACTCACTAACCGAATTAAATAGATTATTGGAAATAAATGTGGCTGAAAAACAACGTACCGCAGGTGGGGAACCATCCCACGTGTTCGCATTTTGCGTGCCATGCTCTACTAGATCAGCTACCGCAGCGCCGTTTGCCCATATACATTCTCGGGTATTAATGTGTTACTACTAGAACTAATCCTGGGAGTCTTCGCCAGCGCCACCACTCGCCAGCCTTGGCGGCTTATGTGGCACACCCTTTCTGCCAGAGTCGTCACGAGCACGTGATCTTTTTGGGTGAAGACAACACATGCTACCTTAAGGCATCAATGTTGCCGGATTCAAGACGCTTGTTATGTAACAAACGAGAAATACTATTTAGGAATTATCATTTCCTTAATTGAATCAGTGAGTACAAGCAATTTTTCTTACGTTTTCCTTGGTGTGACTGTTTCGTGGCTCCTTATGATCCCATTATCAGAAACCACAGGTGCATGAAATTATGAGTACACGTAATTAGGAGATTGACGCAAAGTTAACGCTACTTAAAAAAAAAGGCTTTTTCGATTCACATGGCTTAACACTTCATTAACACGACGGAGCGGTGAAACTTTTTCAAGAATAGTGGTCGGGAGCAGGAATATATTCCGAGGTTACAGTCAGATAGTACTACATACAGTAGCAGACAGCTATAAGAAGGCATGCTGTTTTATTCGTTATTTTCCGTCTGTGTTCACACACCCCACTATGGCTCCAGTACAGCATTACACGGAGTTAAGGCTGGAGCATATATCTGAAGTTCACTTTAACTATAACAGTGCCGCAAAATTACTTAGAGGGCCACGTAATGCCAGCCACGGTTAATTTACCCGTTCCTTTCCTTGGCTGTAATGTCATTTCGCTTTCTTTATAGCGTCATATATATATATATATATATATATATATATATATATATATATATATATATATATATATATATATATATATTAGCTCAAGTGTGCAAATTAGGTTGTTTGCGGACGACTGTGCGCTTTTAGCGCAATCACTTCAACAGATGATCAAATTGATTTAAATACTTCTCTAGCTGGCAATAATGATTGGTGCAAATTGTGGGGAATGCGGCTTAACGCCGCAAAGGCGGTCTCTCTTCGCTTTACTCCTCAGAAAACTCCACTAACCTTTAGTAACAGGATAGGTTCGTTGCCTTTGAATTAAGAAACAAAATATAAGTATTTCGGTGTCACAATTACTAACAATTTATCGTGGAATTTACACATTGATAATATGTGTTCTTTTGTCTTGCCTAAATTATATTTTTTGCGACATAAACCTAAAAATTCCCCACGTAACGTATAAATGCTTGCTTATTATTCATTAATTAGACCGAAACTTGAATATGCATGTGTTGTTTGGGACTCCTTTACTATACAAAATATTAAATGTCTCTAAAAGGTACAGAAGACAGCCGTGCGATTCATATTTTCAAAATTCTCACGATATGACTCTCCCTCACAAGTAATGCGTGATAATGGCATCGAAATCCTTGAGCAACGAAGGAAAAACTTAAGAATTCGATTTCTTTCCAATTGCTTTTGAATGCAGATTTACCAATTATTCCTGCATCCTATCTATCTAGTTGAACGTCTAGGCTTACTCGACACATTTAGCACGGACGGATGTATTAGAGTATTCATTTTTTCCCCGAACTATAACAGACTGGAATAACTCGTTGTTGCCTGTTTCAATTGATTGATGCATTATATTATTGTTGTGTCTCTCCACCCTGCTTGAACCTGAACTAGGTCTGCAGTATGAAATAAATAAATAAATAAATAAATAAATAAATAAATTTATATATATATATATATATATATATTCAGCGTGTTTCAGCGAACCCATTCAAATATCTTTAAAGGTTCGCCGTGGCAGATATCACACTTCTAGTTGATGAGATGGTCTACTCGAAGCGGCGGACAAACTTCGCACAAAAAATTGCGATGCGAAATCGACTCATTCATAAAAATTCACTAAATAATTACGTTAAGGCGCATATTACAATTTACAAATTCTAGCCGTGGAGTTCACAAGGCGGATCCACTTGGACAGAATTTTCAAGACGACACCGGTTTCGGGAGATAAATTCCCGAACTTCGCGAAGAAATGCATTGGCATTCCAGTTAATATGTTCAACTAACGTCGTATCATGCACTGAAGCACACAAGTAACTGGAACGCCAATGCGTGTCTAAGCAAAGTTTGGGATTTTATATCTCGAAACTGGTGTGAAGCTCTGAATTAGTTTTAAGCGGGTCCGCCTTGCGAAATCCACTGCTAGAATTTGTAAATTGCAATATGGGCAATAAGATAATTAGCTTAGACAGTTAATTAGTGATTTCTCACTAATTAGTCTATTTTTCATTTGAATTCTTCATGCAAGCAGTGTCTGCCGCTTCCAGTAGACCGGCTCATAAACTATAATTGAGCTATCTGCCGCAGACAACCTTTAAAATATTTTAAATGTGTTCGCTAAAACACCCTGTATATATATATATATATATCTATATATATATATATATATATCTGTGTGTGAGTAAACGTCGAACGGTGCAAGAAAGAAACGCCACAGCAGCATCTTAAGTCCCCCTTTTTTTTTACTTGGACGCAGCAACGTCAGAAACCGCGCTAAATGGTTGCCAGTGCAGTTATGAAGCGTCTCGGTGTTTCTCGTACAGACCCCAGATCAGCCAACAACGCACGGGCGTGCTGCCTGAGATACCATTCGCCCCTTCTATTCACACGCTCGAAATCAGCGAGATTAGCCACGAATGCACGCAATATGGCCGCGTGGCTGGCCGCTCGAGGCACTTTGCTTTGAATTCGCGCGCTTCTTTCAGGCTCGGAAAAACTCTTCTTTTATAGCACGTGTTGAGCAACCGAACGCTTTAGTGGAAGTTTTTCGTGTTGCTCTACATGTTTCTCACTGACGCTCTTCATCTAAATATAACATTTGAGAAGCTGATCAAGTAATTAAGAGTAACGATGTGATTAGGCGGAATGGAAAGAATAATCTGAGTACCTCCATGCGACGGCGAACAGCATTACCGTCGTTCGGTCCAGCTACGTGGCATTCGCGTATTTTTTAAACCTTGGTGCATGACAGATGGGACACCTTGCTGTTCACCTGCTGCACAGATTCATTCGTGAATAATATGCTGAACAATGCTTACTGCAAGCAGCAGGCCGGCTGCTTTTCTATATGCTTTACTGTATGCTTTACTAACCGAAAACCTCTCCGTGACAGACCACATTGCAGCCATCTGTGCAAAAGCTTCAAGGACATTAGGTTACCTACGTCGTTATCTGGGTAATTCACCTTCCAACATCCACAAGTTGGCCTATCAGCCATTTGTTCGTCCACCAGCTCGTGTATGCATAATCCATTTCGTACCCACATCCTACCTTCTTAATCGACATGCTTGAATCAGTGAAGAACCGAGGGGCCCGTTTCATCTGACGTAGTCATAGCCACCACTGCAGCGTAACGCAAATCAAACTCGATCATTTCCTCCTGCCTTTCGTTCTTCGCCGTAATATCGCTCAAATATCCTTGGTTCGCAAATATGTTTATAATGCCACACACTCCGCACAGCACATCCAGATCGCCTCAAACACGTGTCACCGATTAAATAACTACTTACGTTTCGCGCTCATATACGGTACGACACATGCTTTTAACTTCTCCGCACTCCTTACAGCCATTCGCTTGTGATACAATCTTTCTGATAACATTGGTTCCGAGTCAGATCAGGAAAAATATCCTCATCCCCTACAAGAGCATTTTTCATAATAGTATATACAAACCATATTATCTTGTTTCTAGTACTTGGCAATGTGCTTCGAACTTCTTGCGATGTTTTTATTTCCATTGATGCATTGCTATCTCGCTCTTATCAATTGGTATTTTATGCTGCGTCACGTGTTCACTTGCATGCCATGTATAAATTGCTTTATTGCGCCTTTTTCCCGAAATATCCCCTGAAGCATTGTATTCCTTGATCTGTTCAATTTTCCTGTATTGTACTTTCTAGCATTAGTGTCTTACGTTAATTTTACTCGTGTTTTTTTTCCCCTTGAAGTGTGCCTTGGTGACATTTTATTAATTCAGTTTCTCCCTTTTCATGTTTTGATTTTTCTAGTCATGTTGAAAAGCCCTGCATTGGGACGTATCTTCTGTACAAGACTTCAGAAGGCTGCTTACTCTTCCTCTTTATACATTTGATTTTGTAACCTCCTTACACATTGCCCCCATAGGGCCTTGAAGGTATTTTATATAGATAAATAAATAAATAAATAAATAAATAAATAAATAAATAAATAGGGGGAGCCGACAAAAAAATATCTTCCCAAAGTCTTCTGGAACTTGTGCTCCGTGAACACCGGCAGAACACACCAATGATTCCAGCGTTGTATGCCGTGCCTCCGTGCCATAGAACATGTTAAGGGGACACCAGAGAGCCATATGGTGTCATGAAAAAAAAATTGATGGGAGCAACTAAGCAATCGTTGCGTGTGAATGCGAGAGCATAACGCGTCGCTCAGGTATGTCGCCGAGTTTAATGCAGCGGCAAAATTTTGCCGAGTTTAGTTCTGCTGCGTTATGTTTCGGAGGGTAATGTGGCTTCCTGTGAGGTCGCAACAACGCCAGACGACAAACACGCCGTTGTGCGATCTCTCAGCTGAGTTGTACTGAAAGTATAGTGTTTCCCTTGCGTTGAGTGTTATTTCTCGATTACTACACTTGGCCGAGCGATGCCAGTATTTTTTTCCGATCCGGCACCATAGTGTCAGCACTAAATTTCTTCATCGGTTTCGTAGGCGAACTTCACCTCATACTCCGGGGGGATGTCGTAGTCGTCGTCATCCGAGGGGCACCTTAAGCGCACTGCATCTTATTCGTCGACGGCCTTGGCGGGATCCCGACCACGCGAAAGGCAGAGTGAGCTGCTGCAGCTCGCCTCCAAGGTAAATACACCGGGTAGCGAAGCTTCCATAGGAGCCTATACGTGCAAAAACATGGTGGTATGGATGGATGGATGGATGCCGTCAGTGTGCCCTTTGGAACGGAGAGGTGGGTTGCGCCACCAAGCTCTTCTTATTATATTGCCTAATGTCCTACCTTTGATAACAAGGAAAAAAAAGGAAAGGAGAAAAAAAATCACGATGAATTCCCATAACCAATGTTGCTGAACCCCTATTGTAAACTTTGTTTTTGCATGCCTCGGTTGTTTGTCGTTTGCCTACTTTTTATTCACCAATCTTCCAATCGCCACTTACTAATCTCTTCTGCGCACATATTTACGTTACCCCTGCTCTCGCTAAATACATGTTCTTCAAGGAGGCCTGAGATGCCTAAATCGACCGCTGGACAGATATATTCACGTTCTAATAAAACGTGCTCCATCGATTCCCCAGCTTTACCGCAACAGCCACCATGCGTCTACTTCCTTCTTATATCTCGCTTTATAAGTGCGTGTTCTAAGGCATCCCGCTCTCGCTTCGAAAAGTAAGAGCTTCCCTCGAGTTATCATGAATTGTTTCTTTTCCGATTGCGTTTTTTTTTCCTCTGACGTAGTTACTCATGGCAGGTTTCTTTTCCAATGCCGCCACCCATGAGATTATCTCAGCCTCTCTGACTTTCCGCTTGATGTTCTTTGTTGCCATCTTGCACACCATACAGTTCGCATACTTGCTGGAGAGCTTCCTAGTTCTTTTCCTGCGCTGTGAATCCGTGTTTCTTTTTTCTTTTTTGTTGTACAAATACCTGAAAACTCTCCCAGCCCATTTAACTTTTCTCCATATTAGACAGTAGTTATTCACAATCAATTTTACGTTGAGGTTCTCTTACTTCAGAGCTTGCCCAGCCTATATCACCCTGCACAGCTTCATTTGTAGTCTTCCCTTGAGCGCCCAATGCGAGGCGTCCCTCTGACCTTTGGTTGCCATCGAGTCCCGATTGTGCCTCTGATTTCAAGCTAACAACCGCATTTTCCAATGTAAGTCCTGGAACCACCAAACCTTTTCATATACACCGGAGCACCTCCTACCTATGGTATCCCCATAGCGCTCCGTGTTTCATTAAAGCCGTATTTCTCTTCCCGTTTGCTGTTTTTTTTTTTCCTGTATTTCCGGATATCTATCTGGAAATGGTTATATACAGCACATGGTATATCGTTTATACATATACCAAGGGATTTACATTCTTTTTTCCGAGGTATTTCCTGGCCCCGCATTGACACAGTCTGTTCACTGTTTTCATTGAATTCCATACCACATGATTTTTAACGCTACATTTCCGACCTAAATTCTCGCTTTCCTGTCCACCGATATTAACAAGACGTTGGATATCACTTTGCTTGTTAGCTAGCAACACGATGTCATCCGCATGAAACAAACCTGGAAGCTACTGCTCTACTGCTACACCCACCTGTTTGCATAAGAGATTAAACCCGATATTACTTCCCTCTAGCGCCCTTTCCATCCTCACCAGGGCACCTTGGCCTCAGTCCCTTGCTGATATCAACTTCTCCCTCGCTCCTCATCCTTTTCCATTCAACGCAAACAATATTTTCTAGGTAAATCTATCTCAAAACCTGTATACAGTTATCGCCCAAGCCTTCCCCTTCCAGAATATCCCAAAAAATTTTGCGATTTACCTTTTCATACGCTCACCTAATGTCCAAAAAGGCCACGTATAACGGTGTCATTTCTACTTATTTCTTCTACTCATTTCATTTCTAATAACTTATAACTTAAGAAAACAAACAGACTGTCGATAAACATTTTGCCTTCCTACAAGCTTTCATGTGAGCGTGATATCCACAAATATTTGTATACAGCTCGAAAGAAAGTATGATTTAAGGAATATTAAGTCAACTTTCAAATTCTGACAAAACATTGCATCTAGTTTCTCACCTCTCCCCATCACTTCCTTTTCTGCACAGACGGGCACATATAATGTGACGTCCCGATCGGGGGTAAAAGAGTTTTCATAAAACGATGCCCCTATTCTGTCTACGTTACTCTCGAGGCAACGCAGAAGGAGGACGGCTGCATTAATGAAGTGTTTGCCGAACAACAGGCAGAAAATACAGCGATGAGGACACTGACATGAAATGGTGACATATACAATGGAAGAAGGGATTAGGAACCTCGTTCGAAAAGCACCGAATACTTTTCTTTTGTGAGCTCGCATTAGTGAGGGATAATAACAGCAAGTAAAACCCGAAGCTGGCGCGCATCAGGATGATTTGGGAAAATCTTTAAACCATGTCAATCTAAGCTGGAGTAAGCACCCATTCCATACTCAAATTTATAAAAATATGAAGAGCGATGCCCGTCGCCTGTGTGCGAGGATCACGTGGGAGTAAAAGAAGAAGAATAATTGATCGTCGACGCTGCTCAAGGATGGAGGCCATAAACATTGTGAAAGAAAGGTCATCTGGCTATGCGGGGATAATAGGTAGACAAAGTCTTACAACGGACCGATCACTTACTGCAACAATAGAGGCCGCTGTGGAAAATGCAGTAACAAAAGCTATGGAAAGGTTGGCAATGAGCCTTGGTGAATGTATCTCACAGGCCGTTTCTAGTCATTTATATCATTTGTTGCAAACTACCTGCCCAGCTCCTGTACCAACGCAAACAGTTGATCCTGAGTACCAAACTAACCTTGAAAGATCAGACGCCAATCCTTGCAATAATGATATTAGACTTTCAAATCCCTCTTCTGCGGGCCCTACAACTTGTAATCTGACTAATAGAGATTTGGAGATGACAGAGGTAGAACAAAATGCTCGAGCATATAAAAGAACCATGTCGTCTATTAGTGAAGACTCCTCCCCCGGTCCTCACTCAAAAGCGAAGAAAAGTCAGTCCAGTGTTGTGCTAAAGGATAACATTCTGCAGAAGGCAGTTTCGACTGCGGCACTTTTCAAAAAATAGGATCAGTAAAAGTGTTTCAGCGGAACTGCCGTTCTTTATATTCTGCATCAGTAGATTTAACTTGTTTAAATTCTCAACCTAATCTGATTTAATTATGTTACAAGAAACGTGGCTAAAACCTGAGAAATCTTTTCAACTGAAATTCAACAGGTCATTTCGATTAGACCGTCCTACAAGAGGTGGCGGGTTACTTACACTTATCTCATCTAAAATTTGCCATAAGGCTAAAATTTCATTTCAAGTTTCTACTCCAGAGTGTGAAATCCTATAGCTATAAAATTGGCTCTCCCGGGATGTTGTCCTTTTACCATAGTTAATGCATATTTTCCATCTGGCGTACAGGACACTAGCACACTGGATAGTGTTATTAACTCTTGTGGACGTGACATTGTAATCTCAGGTGATTTCAATTCTCACCATATCTCATGGGGTTTAAGAACAGATTTATGCGCCACCCGATTGTGGAACTGGTCGTTGGACAATCGCCTCACGTGCGTAAACTCCGGATCTATTACGTTTGTTATAGGCCGATCTTACTCTTCACTAGATCTTACATTCTCTGGCCCGAGTCTCTCCGTAACTTCTTGGTCGACTATTGATTGTTTGACAAGCAGTGATCACCTTCCAATAGTATTTGACGTTGCACGTCCGGTAACATTTATAAGTGATCAGGTTCGAACCTTCATAAATTACAACATTTTTAAAAAATGCTTACGAAATGTTCTTTCATCTCGGTCTGATGCGCCTACAGAACAAAAAACCACAATTAACTGTTCCGCTTTGGAAAGTTCTCAAAAAAAGGCTCAATTTGAGATTGGATTGAATAACAGAAATTCTTATAGTCCTTGGTGGAATGAAGAATGCACCCGAGACTACAGAAAGAGAAAAGCTGCTTGGAAAAAATTATTGCATAACCAGATTCCCCAAAATTGGAGTGACTATAAATTTTTTCGAGCTGTCTTTAAACATACAGTTTCTAAAGCCAAAGATGAATTCGACTGTAAGCATTTTGATTTCTTATCTAACAATAAAAATAAGCGTGCATTGTTCCGTTTTCTACGCGGTAGAAAGATTCTTCCGCGTCAAATTAATATTGCCTCTATAATCTTAAGTAGCGATGAAATGAAACAATCACTAGAAGAAATCGCGAAGGATTAGAAATAAGATTTTCTTCTGTCTTGCCACGTGGTTCTCACTTACGAAGGGCATCAGATGATTTTACAGAAATCTCCATGTTAGAATTGGCTGAAATCGTGGAGCGACTTCCACATTCAGCTCCCGGTGTTGATGGGGTAACATCTACTATGATCAGAATTTTATTTAAGGAAGCTCCTGATGACCTTTTAGCTATTGTAAATTACTCAATTCGCTTCTCATGGATTCCGTCTGCGTGGAAAATTGCTAAAATCATCCCTATTCTTAAAAATCATTGGGAAGGATATACAATAGATAACATTAGGCCAATTGCGCTAACTTCAAATTTGGTTAAATTAATTGAAAGACTTCTATATGCCCGCATGATTAAATTTATACAGAACAAGGACTTGCTTAGCCCCTGCCGAATAGGATTCCGACCATCATGTTCAATTTGGCATGCTCACGTGGACCTAGAAAGTAGAATAAAATTAGCACGGCGACAGAGGCAAATAGGAGCTCTTGTGACATTAGACATTTCCAAAGCCTACGACAGTGTAGAACACATAATTTCATTTGATATATTGCGAAATCTACAGATTCCAAATAATTTTTCAAACTGGATTGGTGAATTTTTAAATGGAAGAACATTTTACTGCTGTCTAAGAGGCGTTTCCTCGAGTACATATAATCAATCACGAGGTGTTCCTCAAGGAGCTTTCACTTCACCATTACTATTTAATATTCTGAAGTGTTCCATTCCTCTTCATCAAGATGTACAAACATACGTATACGCGGATGACATTGCTTTCTTCGCATCAGACAGTGATATTCACTCTCTATATTATCGACTACAAAACTACCTCAACGCCATAGAAACCTGGTTAAACAAAATTCGCCTTTCACTTAACGTTAGCAAATCCTCGATATTGGTTTTCCCTCTTAACACTCCCGTTAATATATCGATATCCTATCGCCTCGAGACTATACCTCAAGTGGAGTCGGTGAAATACTTGGGTGTAGTATATGACGGTTCCCTCAACTGGCTCGGCCATGTTGACCATATAGTTAAAAAAGGAATACGAGCAGTTGGTATGCTACGTAAGCTGTGCAATAGTCGGTCCGGAATGCGGAGAGATCCACTTTTAATGATATACGAAATGTATGTGCGGCCCATTTTAGAATTTGGATGTGTTTTGTTTTCTGGTGCCCCAGCTTATAAATTACGTCCCCTTGTTCTACTTGAGCGGGAAGCCCTGCGACTGTGTTGCGGATTACCGAAATCTGTTGCCAATAACATATTACACCAAGAAGTCAGGTTGCCCTCAATATTGTGTAGATTTCGGTCACTGACGGTGCAAACAGTCTGGAAAGTGTATGAATCCCCTATTACAAGATTGAAATACATATTCATTTCCCAGCCTGCACTTTTCTTCGGAGTACACTGGCATCGTTTTCATACACCACAGGTGGTCTTCGTACAAACATTGATAAATCCCTTAAATGTACGTCTCTGGGAGGTACCGCCTATTTGTGATGTGCGAGAGAACCTACAAATTATATATGATGACATCTACCAAAATAATGCAAACATCTCTCATAATATATTAAACGGCCTATTACAGGACCATTTATTGAGATTATCTATAAGTACGGTCATTGCGACAGACGCCTCACAGTGTGAAGAAAAATCAGGATTCCGGACTTTTATTCCGTATTTTGGCTGAATTTCTAGCTGTGGTCCTAGCCTTACGCAAACTAAATTTGTCAACATCGGCGGTAGTAATTATAACAGATTCTTTATCTGTATGTTCCTCGCTCACAGCAAATGGTGTCACTAACCTTTTACGTACATTTCATTTTCTAATGCCTGCCCACATAAATTTAATTAGATTGCTTTGGGTGCCTGGGCATAAAGGATTAGTCATGAACGAAATGTCTGACAGTCTCGCGAGAGCGGCCCTCAGTGGCCCTGTATTACCATTACTTCCTACAATAGCTTACCTGACGACTACTAGATTCAGGAGATATACAATTACTCAAGACTTTTTGAACCCAGCTGTAGCAAATTTTTCAGAATATCGACACCTCCTATTCCCTTGGCCTAAAAATTATTTTCACACCAGAAAAACTGAAGTCATCTTTACCCGATTACGTTTTCGAATACCGAAATTAAACTTCTATCGTCACAGGGCTGGTCTGGTGCCCTCCCCTCTGTGCCCAGTCTGTGGAGAAGATGAAACAATAGAGCATTTTTTCTTATTCTGCCGCCGTTTCACTTCCTTAATTAAAAATCTAGAATCAAGATTTACACAGCTTGGTTTGAGCTTTTCAATTATAAATATCCTTTCTCTAGGAGCCTCCTCTCTTGGACAGTGCCACAGGGATATTTGCTCAACCGTGAATTGCTACAAAGAGATTGTCTTGAATTCTTAAACATTTTATTTTTGTTCATTTCCTTCAGTTAGCTTTACCATTTTCAGTTTTTAATAAAGATAGCCTAATTTCATCCAAATCTTTGCCAATCCCCCACAGTGGGTGTGCGCCATCGCATAAGGAATACCATACCATACCATACCATACCATACCATACCATACCATACCATACCATACCACACCTTTGCGTTCGACGCTGCAGGAGAGCAATCAGCCAACCGAGCGAGAATCTCGGACACGATGGCCCCTTCAACCGCTCTGCAGTCCTTCACGCGTTCCTGCAGGATGCGAAGGCACCCTCACGCAAGGCGTCAACGGCGCACTGCTGTCGTCTGCCGTCCAGTTTCACTCTGCATGCGAAGTCGTCCAGACGGGACTACGCAGCGGGCTGCCGCCGACCAGTTTTCGCTCCGGCTGTCTGGGCACCGCAAGGACTGCAGCAGGTCTCCTCGAAACGTCTTGCAGCGCAAGTACCACCGTGACGCCATGTCAAGCTGCAATCTGGGATCAGCAGCACTACCTGGCAACTCCAGCATCCTACCGTGCTTCTGGCTCCGGTACGAAAGGCTGCGCTCCTGTTCCGTTTCTTCATTCGCCATAGGTGTATGTAGCTGCCCTTCCGTCAAGTTGAGTTGATTGGCAGAGATAACATGGTGCGTCACGGGATATCATTATACTGAATCTAAGGTGCGCCATGCTGAATTCCTGCCCTTTAACTGTTTGGATATAAAACCTCTTCACGGTATTTATCAGTAAAAATGGAACGGTCTCTCATGTGTTTGTTTGTTCATTTTAATCCTAAAGTTGGTGTCTTCGTGCAGATAATTTTCAGGCGGTCTCTATGATATGTCATTTGTCCAGTTTTACAGAGATTAAACCACAAGAAACGTATAAATATAGAAGTGCCTATGTCTGCAGCCCATCTATCCATCTTCATTAGAGATATTTTGTCGATGCAGTGACTGCCATGAGTGAATAACAGTAGCAACTAATAGATGACGAGGTAATAAGCAGTCAGGGTAGCCCAGCGGCCATGTTGTCGCTCTCCAAAGGTCCAGGATGTGGGTTCGATCCCAGACGCTGGGGGTAAAATTCCGCTGGGGGAAGAATGCAAGAACGCTCATAAAGAACTTCGAGTAGTAATTGGATGATCAGAGGATCCTAGTTCTGGCACGTAAAACGCCAGGAGAGTGACTGTATTAAACTGCATCGTTAAAATGAACGACAAAATAATTTTATGTAAACGGCTTTGTCATTGTGGGGTTGCGCAAAGTGACTAAATAATATACAAGCAGAAATTTCCTTCCTATATCATGACGTGCTCCTCAGGCCATTAACGCAATTAGACAGGCACTACTTAGCCATAGCCAAAGACTAGAGTCCACACCTCTCTTCGCCGCGTGATATATAACTACTGAAGTGCTGCGAGCACGTTGCTGGGGTTTTGTCTGGACAGCTGTATAGCCTTAAATTCACATGGATGTACATTGCGATCATTTTCCGCGCAATCCGTTAGGATATTATTGCTACTTCACAATTTATTCTTTGATGTACCGGAAATAGCGTTGTTTTTTATAAGTCTCAAACTTAATATGATCAAGATATCTTGGAACTCGGCGCGTAACTTGAAATACGTCAGCGCATAACTGATATGAGTCTTAAAAAAACAATGTCGCACACAAACACGAAAGAGTACTCATGGCGTGCGTAACTGAAGCGATTCTTCAAACGTCATGGGTTGATGAACATAACGAGCAGCTTCCACTCCCCTTGTGTCTAAACTTTAACTTTACAGCTTTATCGCCTTTCAACAGCAGCAGTAAACTATGTATATGGAGCTGGATAATAGGATTTGAAACGAACACCAAATGTTCTCGGTCGCAATGTTTTGTAGCAATGTCATGTACATATTTCATGCACGTGTGCAGACTGTGTTCAAGTTAGTTGAAGACGGTTGCTTACCGAGTGCCCGCGTGAGTGTGTCTGTGAGAGAGAGATAGCAACATAGCTCAAAAATCGGGATGTGGTTTATTGAAGCTCAGAGACCCCGTCAGTCGATCACCAGAGCGGCCTTTCGTTGTCTGCTCGTTCAGCATGGAAGTATTTGGCCGTACACACTTAGTAGAAAGCCTACATCCAAACGTCGTTGACAATGCCAGTTTTCAGCAGTGTATCATGACACGTAATTAGCTAGGAACAGGGGCAAAACGTAAAAGACAATATTGCCACATTCTCCGCTTCATACTGCAAAGCTAGCAGGAGTTTGCAGTAAGGGTTGCCGAATTGCCGTTCGCAACCCCCGTGCCTTGTGTTGCTCGCGAGAAGAAGACAAGGTTACCCTACGAAAAAAAAAGATAAATTATTATCTTGGAATAATCAGGATGCCACCAGCCTGTCCACTTCCACATTCGTAACTGTCCTTCTTAAACTGTGGTGCAGGCTTCTTTCTTGTCATGTGCGTCGGCCAACAACGGAGCACCGGCTTCATTGTCACAGACTTCATCCTTCTCATCTACGTGGGACAGCTTCGCCTCACGTAGTGAAAGTGTTGACTCCGGTGAAGCGCTCTGCTCATGGAAGAATGGCGACCGGTCAAAAGAAGCCGTTCCAGTCCAGGGAGTGATGGCCGTGTTCCGTCTATATAGTTTTCAACCACAAATATTCGGAGGCGGCCAGCAGTGGCGTGGTCCAAGCACTCACGGGATGTATTGCATGCCGCAAGATGAGGACGGTGGCAAGGATTGGCATCTCCTGACCATGTTCTGCTATCAGGAGGAAGACACGGCGGATGTGTGGCTCCTATCCAAGCCTCCCTTCCCCACTCCGCAGCCTGCTCCACATACTGGTGGCCTACGTGGGCAACGTCGGCTCAGCCGTTGGGCACCTCCTCCTTCTGCCACGCATTCCTCCAGATGGCTGTGGTGGCCTCATTGTTATTTTGTCGATGCTATCGCTCTCCTGTGCGGATGCTTCTCTGTGATTATTTAAATAATGTGTGATTCCTTAAAATACACTTGTACAAAGAAAATTGTGATTGTATAATATTTACAATAAAGGAGCTATTTATCGTACAGTCGCATTCTTCGAGTATGTCGTAATCCTATCGTGCGAAGAGATCTCATTTGAATGTGCGCCGCATGGCCTGCTGTCTTACCCCAAGAATCACGAGCCCCTAAACAAAAAAGCGAGAACTATTGGAGCGACTCCACTGCCCGTCGCAGTCATGTGCATGAAGCTTTCGTCCAACTTTAAGGCTATCACTGCATTTATAAGACGTCCAGTAAATTGTCAATGTGATTTAAAAAGGGGTGTTTTGCGGTCGCGATTGGGAAAAAATTTCACACTTGCATGGAGCTCCTTAAAATCGCATTAACAGGCGCATCGCTAAGTGCAGCCATTTCCTTGAAGATAAATAAAATATTTTGACCCATGGTCCCCCAGAAGGCTTGCTGTTCCCTTTGCAATGTCTATATCTTTATCATTATATAAAAAACTGCTATCCCAATACAGCTTTGGAGTTACAGTTGAGTGAGCCGGACACTTAAATATTCGGGTTTTAAGGGCCAAAAATGCAACATGAGTGCGACGAACACCGAAGTGGGCGACTCCGGACGAAAGTAAGGAGCGACGCACTTTCGTACGCCGCGTCAGGTTGCAATACGATGAAGTTGCGTCTGGAATGCTTTCATCGAGGATGTTAACCTTGATGCCAATGGTAATATTGACGATTTTTTTTGGCAATGAAGCGCGCTGCTGGGAATCGATACGAAAACTCTAACGAACTGCTACGATATTCATGCCGGTAACAGAGGCGCATACGAGTCTGGCGGAGGAAAACTTATCGAGTTGCTGGCCAAGAAGGAAAGGAAGAAACTGCACAATGGACAGAAAACGTATTTGTTCCCCGTTGTGAAGGTACTCGCCCGAATACTCATCACAGGTCCGTGCAGGTGTTCATGAAGGAACCCACGTTGTATTGGACCCCAAATACTACCTCCTATTAAAGTGGACCGAGCCAGTAGAGAAAGCTTTATCTACCTCAGAGGAGGTCGCAGTGCAAGGTTTAGCAACACAAGTACTAAAGTTTATGGTTGTGTGAAGCGCGAATCTTGTCCCCGAAATGTTAAAATTATAATTTCGGTGGCGTTTAAATGCAAAACGACGATATTATAATGAGGCACACCGTAATGGAGCATTCTGGATTAATTTCTCATCGCGTAGGGTTCTCTATTGGGCCCCTGAATCAAAGTACACGAGCATATTAATTATTTGTTACAGTAGAAATGCGGCTATGACGGCTAGAGCTGAACCCACCACCTGGAACTCAACAGCGCAAAGCAAAAGCCACTGCGCTATCGCGGCGGGTCCCTGGGTTTATGGCTCGCAATGGGTTGCGAATATTAATTAAAATAAAGATCCGTATTTCCCCATTTTGCTACATTCACCTAAATAAATAATAAACCACAAAACAACCACAAAGCAGTGAAAATTTAATCAAGAACATCAGCTACATCAGTGCCGTTCTGTGCGTCTATTGAGTACAGTTCAACCTTCCTATGTCAGTGTTTCCGGCTCATACTTATCAAAAACTACGTGCCCTTGCCAAAAAAATGAAAATAATGAAATTCAGTTCAGAAGCACTCGAAGACCACAAATTGACATTTTGTTAGAGGTATTGCGTCAGTAATAAATACACTTGCAACAGGATACTTTTTAGAGCTGTATATTATGTGCCCTGAAAATACGTCGATTTATATTGTCTCCCATACAAAACCGACTCGACTCGTTCGCAACAACATTGGAAATATACAACACACATGTTGAGTAAGGGAGACACTAATAGCAAGGCTTGAGTCAATGCTACGGTTTTTTATTTACTTCTTTGTACGTTCTCTAAACGGTACATGACCCGGTGTTACCTGAGCTTCACTGTTATAACGACCCCGTGTTAATCGTGGAGGAACGTCATCATCATTATGAACGCATGGAGACACTGGTGCGCAAGCTGTTCTTTGATTATGGTTATCGGGACAACAAAAGGCACCAGACAGGCTCTACAGTACAGGACGACCGCTTATAGTATATGCCCGAATTATATAATGCAATCGTACCATCAACAATTATCAGTCTCACCAGCACATCATGAACTGTAGCAAGAAGACTTCGCGGCCTTAGGTATCCGCAATTGTAGCTTCTACAGACACCCCTCGAATATTTTTTTGTTGGTGTTGTGCGCGAGCGTTTTGTTAAAAGTAATTAAAGCTGGGATATTGGTAAAGAGATCAGAGGCACAAATTGCGGAAGCAAGCACATGTGGACGCTTTCGTTCAACATGCCAGTTTCAACAGTCGAAAAACGAAGGGGGTAGGAGAGGTGACATGAGGAACGGTTGCTGAGTGACTTCAACACTTTGTTTTCCTTTTCGACCACACCACTGATGCTTTGAAAGGGCTGGTGTCTTATTCATTTAACCCTGATCGGGCTTCCGCCCCTGCGGAAGGAAAGCAAACACGCGTCTAAGGGGTAAGAAGCAGAACCTCGCCCTGAGACATCAAATAGGGGTTACGGGACGCTCGAACAACCGTTCAAACTCTGTACTTTTAACGAATGCGAATTATATCCGCAATTTTGTGGAAATCTTGGTTCGAATAACCTGTTTCCACCACTCAGAGGCTCTGGTCTTTCAGGTTTTAACGGGCTGCAGTGGACGCATATCTATAGGGTCCGTGCATTCACGTTTATCATGCACATTTCTTCAGGTATGTGAAGGAACGCCTGATGTTCAAGGGTATAATACGGAGCCCATTTTCTTATTGTCACGTGTAGGCGTGGTTAACTGCAGGAGCTGAACTAGCGTAGCTTATTAAGTTTGCTGCGATACCTTTGTTACAGTTGAGGCAAAATTGTGCTTCCTCAACAAAAAGCCATCCGAGGCGATGACAGACGGCTCGCCATTACTTGTGCTGGGCAGGCCTCTTTGCACTTTGGCGCCCAGCGATATTTGTGCAAGACTCGCCACGTCGATGTGGAGAGGTCCGGCTGCTGCTTCTCCAACAGTGAATCCTTGGACTCGTACAACAACTACACCATCGTGGAGGTCAAGCGATTGAAGAGCAAAGGCCGCAAGACAACTAAGGACGTGAATGAGCATGGCCCCTAAGGACCACCTACTCGCAAGTTACAATCTTGCGTTTGTGCCTCAAGACAGATTCTCAAGACCTACCTTCTTTAATGTGGCTCTGAAAAGAATTAATGAGGTAGCTTTCAACGCTAAGAAAAACGCAAGCGTTATTTACGATGTCTTCATTGACATCACCGATGAAGAATTCCTAGGGCTTCTGTCTTCAACAGTGAAGGTCATCGACGAGCTTCAAGCTCCTTTTCGAGGGACACACGACACCTGATCACGTCAAGGTGGGCTATGTGAGACACTCTGTGCATCCTTACGTGCCCTAACCACTTTGATGTCGCAAGTCCCGAAAGCTTGGTCGTGCCAGCGCTGTGTTCATATGCCAGACGGCATGACTTCGCTTCGCAGGCAGCCACGACATGTATTTATGCACGGTTGGAAAAAAATGAAGTGCTTGACCTACAGCGGACCACACGAGGTAAATTTCAGCGATTGTCCCCAACAGAAAAAGAAGATAATAATATTGAACTAAACGAGCAAGAGAAGTATGTTACACAAAGGTGGGGCAGCGTAAGCGCAGCACCGGAGGAGACTATCGCGTCGTCGACATGAACAAGCTGCTGGTCTAACCGAGATCTCCTCGGCTCTCATCCCGCAGTTCCAGTGGAAGGTATTTGAATCGTCATCGGTGGGCCTCTCCAAGCGTTATTGCTTCAAGCGAGCAGCACAGGCTTGGAATCGAATGCATGGCCACGTCTGCAGCCGCGCACAGGGGCTTGGACTGTGAGCGCCAGAAACGGCAGTGCAACGAAAAATCAACTTCGGGCTCCCTCATCAATCTAATGCTGCGACAAATAACCGACGCCCTGCAGCTGCTACTATCTGTTTTTAACATGCCAGCGGCTCCAAGA
Organism: Dermacentor variabilis; assembly: GCF_050947875.1. Lineage (NCBI taxonomy): Eukaryota > Metazoa > Arthropoda > Arachnida > Ixodida > Ixodidae > Dermacentor > Dermacentor variabilis. The sequence continues at coordinate 42,425,660 of NW_027460291.1, forward strand.
GCTGCAAAAATCATGCAAGCTATAGACATTCCCGTGACTACACCTCAGTAATCTCTACATCTGTCCCCGAAGACGTGTATGTACGCGGAGCACAGGAACAGTATGCTGTGCAGCTCTAATCATCATCATGTTCAGCACACAACCGCCTTCCTTGCATTTCACATCCAGCCTCTGTCATTCCGACAAATCCCTTCCCCAGCGTGGAGTAGCAGGTTACAGGAACTTCACTCAGGGCGACCTCTCCATCTTTCTGGCATTGAAAATTGCCCCTTTCTTTGTCTCTATTAAATTGTGTAGCATCGGGACGTTCATCCACCCATGTATTTATTATTTATGGTCAAATAAAGATATTCAACCCTTTCGCGCTTCTCTATTTGTCACTTTAATAACTACCACGAATGTCTGACACCAACGTTCCAGTATGAAAGGCGCCATTGAATGTCTCTCCGGTGCTCAATGTACTAGCTTAATAGCTCAAAGCGATAGTTTCAACGCTAATCACATTAACTTAGATATTTCTCTTTCTTCAGTATGTGCCCACCCGTTATGTAATTTTCCCTTTAGGGACCTCTGAGGCATACTAAATAAATAAATAAATGAATAAATAATTAAATAAATAAACAATTTGCACTGAGAAATACGGGCGCCAGCAGAAGACGAAGAGCAAAGAGACGGTTGCTGTTGTTGGTGCTCGCACTCAGCCCACTCGAATGTTGTCTCTTTCTGCGCATTCATATAAAACGCCGAGCGCATCTAGCCTTAACCGCGTACTATCGAAATAAATCAATTAAATAAATAAAGAAATAACTAAATAAATAAATAGGTACTGCCGTATTTTTTCGTTATTTTCTTCTTTTCTGCCTCACATATTTAATATAATTCGAAGCAAGTAACCCATGAAAGCGGTGCACTTGAGATGCACTAGTACGCATATTAAAATGATGTCAATATACGCTGTAAGTAGCATTGCCTTTCTGGATTGGCAGCGACATCATTGTCTGATTACCGAGACATCTTGCGCACGTCCGTATTACACCGGCATCAGAGGCGGAGGCAATGATTGAATTCTGCCGCGTCTTACGTTCCCTGTATCTCGTCTCCTTTATTTCTGGCTTTCTTCTTGATTAGCTTTTTCGTACAGCTACCTTTCTTTTCTTCCTTACGAATTAGACTTGAGCAGAACAGCTTGTCAATTCAAGGACAAAAAGGACGCCACCATGACTCTCGATGAAAGGACCGTACTTGCAAACTACAGCTCCCTCTTCTGCGGCGCGCAAACGTAAAAACATGAACATCGTTCCGAAAAGCCGGCCGCCACTTTTACACAAGTTAAATGTGTATAGAACTATCGTACCTCTGTGTGGATGTCCGTGACAATAAACACATTCCATTTTCGTATTCATAAGCGTGTTCATAGTGATGCCCATCGCCTGTGTGGCAGGATCATGTGCGAGTAAAAGACGAAGACGAAGCGTCCTTCTGCGTTCGACGCTGCACGAGACGCTGCACGAGACGCTGCACGAGAGCAACCAGCCAACCGAGCGAGACTCTCGGACACGATGGCCCCTTCAGCCGCTCTGAACTCCTTCAGGCGTTCCCGGATGAGAAGGCACCCTCACGCAAGACGTCAACGGCGCATTGATGGGGTCCGCCGTCCGGTTTCACTCTCCATCCGACGTCGCGCTGGCGGGGCTGCGCAGCGGGCTTCGACCGACCCGTTATCCCTCCGGCTGCCTGGGCGCCACAAGGACTGCAGCAGGTCTCCTCGCCACGTCTTCCACCGCAAGTGCCGCCATGACGCCATGTCAAGCTGCGTTCTGGGGACAGCAGCTGCACCTGGCAACTGCAGCATCCTACCGTGTTTCTGCCTCCGGCACGAAAGGCTGCGCTCCTGCAGAGCCCTGGCAAGTGATGTTTATTCATTCGCTGTGAGTGAATGTAGCTGCCCTGCCATCAATATTATTTCATTAGCACGCTACGTCACGGGATATCTTCATATTCAGTATAGGATGGGCCATTATGCCTTTCTGTCCTTTATCAGTCTGGATTGAAAACCTCCTCACAATATTCATCACTAAGAATGGAACGGTCAGCCGTGTATTTTTGTTTATTTATTTTAACCCTGACGTTGGAGTCTTCGCGTAGGTAATTGTAAGTACGTTCTACAGATATAAATTTTGCAAATACTAAACCACAAGAAACGTATAATCGAAGAAGTGCCTCTGTGTGCACCCCTGTATCCATATTTTGTGCGGATATTTAGTCCACGCAGGGGGCGTGGTTCTGCGTTTTTAATAAAGACTGAATAATTGTAGAAGCTAAAATTTGATGAGGTAATAAGCGGTCATGGGAGCCCTGCAGTAGCCATTCTGTCGCTCTCTCGCACCTTGCGCGGTATTAAAATCGCTCGCGCAAGGTGGATTCGGAGCACGGTAAATAACCCCCGGCGATAAAATTATTGCCAGAGTAGTGCAACTCATCATTGGTTAGCAGTTCCGACACCTAACTCCCGCCCAACCCACGCCGAGAAAAAAAAATGACCTGGCGCCCTATAACGTAAAACTATTCCAATACGTTTCTATTCCAATCTTCTGACGTCAAGTTTGCGCAACCGCCAACGCAAGCATCACGCGGCGACCCGCAGCGCTTCCTGAACAGCCTAATCAAACACTCCTACTTTTCTTTGCTTTCGAAAAGAATAACATTGCCTACGTTGAAGTGTTTCAGTTGTAATTGGGTGGCAGGAGGCGAGGAGCACGCTCAAGTGAACAGTGCTTCGATGGGACCGAGCCACCGCACTCAAAGGAATAACCAGATGAAGAGGGTGGTGTCGGCGTCTGCGATTGGTCCGCTTTCTCTTGCTTAGCTTGCGGTGGCTGGTCGAAAATCGCGACGTCGCGCAACTGAGGGTTAAGAATGCCGCTCAAACGAATCCTCAACAAAGAAGAGCTGGAACAGTGGGATCGTAAACGTGCCGAAAGTGCTCAAAAAGGTTACACGGCCACGCAAGCAGTTTATTATAAGCGAAAAAAACCATGCTCTCTGGCAGGTGCGAGTAGCCAATGCCTGAAGGATCGGCAGCAGCCATCTTTTATTCGTTTGGGAACGAGGCAAGGTGCGGCTGTTCAGAAGAAAATTCAGTTGTGCGGCATATTATTGCATCTTTAACGCGTGCACGTCACTTTGACGCGGTGAGTTCTTGCGGTTTTGTGACGCCGCGTGACAAGCGGGTGAAGAGGGTGCAGCCCGAAAACTTTTGACCAATAGCCGAGTGCTAATGGTGAAAAGCCGTCGAATCGGATGTTACAATTTTTCTTTTGTTCGATCAAATCATGCATAATCAGTGTGTGCACGTCATATCAGATGGGGAGCCATCGCGGTTTTCGTGAAGTCGCGTGACAGACAGGTGAAGCGTGGGTGGTCCGAAAAAGTGTTTGACCGATCGCGGGGGGCTGATCTCAGAAATTGATTAGAAAAGTTTCGGATAATTTTACGTTATAGCGCCCCTGGTAGCTAACTGAATCATTTAGATGAACGACAATATAATTTTATGTAAATGGCTGTTTCATTGTGTAGTTGCGCAAAGGGACCAAACATAGAAGCCGACTTTATGCTGGCGGGGCTACGCAGCGTACTTCGGCCTACCAGTTTTCACTCCGGCTGCCTGGGCGCCACAAGGACTGCAGCAGGTCTCCTCGCCACGTCTGCCAGCGCAAGTGCCACCATGACGCCATCTTGGGCTGCCCTCTGGGATCAGCAGGAGCAGCAGGTGGCAACTCCAGTATCCTGCCGTGCTTCTGGCTCCGGCACCAAAGTCCCTGCCCCTGCCTAGTAATGGCAAGTTGTGTTTCTTCATTCGCCATCAGTGTTAATAGCTGTGGTGCCGTCAAGGTGATTTGATAGGCGCCCACAGTACAGTGTGTCACGTGGTATTTCTTTATTGACTTGACAGAGGAGTGGCCTCTTTGGGGCGCTCTCGGGATGCAGTTTGCATTCGGCTGGTTGAAACCAGGCGTTCTGAACACATTCGCGTGGTGTTTTCAGAGCGCCGCGCTCCAGCAGAGAGCGTTAGGAGGCGGTGCTGTATGTCTTCCACACGACAGCGCCACCGAGATCCTAGGGAAGCTGGATCACTTGGCTAATCTGATGGCTCTGGCAGCAGCTAGCACATTCGGCTGGGGCAGTATTTCTACGGCTCGAATCACGAGAGGGCTCCGCATCGCTGTAAACCGTCTTGGAGCGTCGTAGGAACCACCAGAGTGTACCATAAGAGGCACCTTGTTTGGATTATTTGGATTAAAAGGCGTCTACTCATCAGGAAAAATTGAGAGTCATTTCAAGCGTTCAAGTATATTTTTAGGATTTGCTGCTTTCGTTAGAGAATATTCTTCATGTTTTTTTTTAAGATGGTGTTTTACAAGGCAGAACCACGATCTTATTATGACGCACGCCATAGTGGGGGACTTCGGAATAATTTTCACCTTCTGGTGGTCTTTAACGTGCAGCTAAGCCTAACTGTTCGGGTTTTTTCGCGTTTCGCACCCATCCAAACGCGCCCACCCTGGTCGGGATTCGTTCCCGCGACCTCCTGCTTTGCAGCGCAATACCATAGCCACTAAGCAACCACGGCGCGTTACTGAGAGTCTATATAAGTCATTCTCACTGTTCGACAAACAAACCTTAAATCGAAAAAGTACCTGCTTGTCCAGTCAATAATATACGCCTTCTTTACATCTGTTTCTCCCATTGAGTGAACGCCAGTCTGGACGATAAGAAACAAAAAATTATTCTAGCAGCTTTGTCTTCGTGGACAATTATTTTTGGCGCGAAAGCGAAGGCTAGGGATCCAAATCGCCACTTTTGCACCGCTGTAGGAAGTACTCTCGCTGTACTGCTGACGTTTTCTTAGGTTCAAAAACACTGTCTTTTTTTTTTCAAAGCATAAAATTGGAACAATGCGTAAAAGTCATCAGTAAGCGACTGATATTTTACTGTTGTCGTTAGTTTACCCTGTTGAGTTCTCACATACTCGAGAAAAGAGCCCATTTGGGCGTCGGACAAAGTCAAGATGGCAAACGCTAAATTGCGGCGGCGTCTTCTTGCCTGTGTTCGTCGCCTAAGAAGTTCCTAAGGAATTCTTACGTATAAGTACGAAGAGAAATATTCTGTAAAGTTTATTTATTTATTTATTTATTTATTTATTTATTTATTTATTTATTTATTTATTTATTTATCTATTTATTCAATAACACCACCGAATGCCCTGCGGAAGAGGGTATTAGAATTGGGGGGGGGGGGGGGGGCACGTGAACATACTGTTATAACAATTTCTAAAGAATACAACAAACGCGCCTAAATACGCGACTAAATACGCAGACACGACTATGAGTAGTAAGATCACAGCTTGGATTAAGCCACATTAACAGTATATTAGCAGAAATTCGAACATTGAAGCACCTAGAACTCAGAATATATAAAAGGCAATCAAAGAGGATAATTCGAAAACGAAATCTACCGAATAGCAAAGGTACCGAAGGAACACAACATAGAATATAACTCATTCAAAAAGAAAAGAAAAAGAAACTTTCACATTGCACAGAGACATCACATTATGACATACGTACGCAGGATTTGTTGAAATTTGTCGGGGTGAACTTCAGTAGGCAATGTCTGATGGTAGGTTATTCTAGCGAAGTATGAATCTGGGTATTAATTACTGAGCGCCAAGATCTAAGTGATACACACCGGGCTTTGACTTAGAGAGGGTGATCTCGGCGAGAGAAAATGACAGAGCGTGAGTGAAAGAAGCCATCAATGCAAACGCTCGTGATGGTGAAGTTTACGAAAGAGCGATAGGCGCGCGTGTTTGCGGCGTAGTGATAACGGATGCAATTCGGCACGATTTTTTAAACATGCAGCATTGTAGTGCGCGGGATAATCTGTAAAGATAAAGCAAGCAGCGCGGCTTACAAGGATTCAAGGTTACGCACGATGGAGTCCTGGTTCTGATCGCAGGTGGCGCATGCGTATTCGACTTTGAGGTATCACTAATGCGGTGTATATGGTGGATCTTTTTTGTTTAAGTGTAAACGCGCTTGCTTTAGTCTGTGTTTTATTATTTCAAATTTGCAGGCAACAGATGCAAGTTTAACGATGATGTGATGACGAACATATTGTATCACTTTGCAAATTGACTCCTCAACAATCTTATTGTAAAGAGAGTATGACGTTCAATACGAGACGTAGAGCGTGAAAATGACATGCACTTAGCTTTAGCATAATTTAAGGGCATTTACCAGTCTGAACACCGTGTACTCAATGCGTTTAGGTGTGGTCGGAACCCTTCACGGTTAGAGTTAGTAGAAACTTTACGGAAAATGGCTGAATCATCGGCGAACCGTCTTATTCGGGACGACATGCAGTCAGGCAAGTCAATAAAACAGACTATAAAAAGCAAAGCACAAAGCACCATCCCTTGAGGAATGCTGGAGGCAACTGGAATAAAGGAGGAGTTGTGGTCTTCATGGTGCAGGTGTTCTTGTTCAAATTGGATTATTTCGCTAGGAACTATTTTCTTGCCGTTGCCCGACTGCTCCGGAACTTATAATTGCATACCCGCCTCTTTACAGCGCTTCGAGTGAGCGTGGGCAATGTTAGTGGATTTGTCACACAATACAAGTGCCACGCAAGGATTACAAAGGGCTTGTTTTGTGCTGTCACGGTTCCAGGAGCCGTGGCCACGCTGTGCTTCGGCGAAGCTGCAGACACTCCTGGACGCCTGAGAATCGCACGCAGCAGCACAACTGGCGTCATTGAGGGGGTAATGAATGGTATGTGCACATCGGCCATTGGCGACGTTCTACTTGGAATCGACCGTTAGAACTCAGTTATCCTTTACTTGGCGCGTGAGTGTTTCAGCTTTGTTTAATGACATTTTGCGATTAAAATTTGCAAAACAAGATGGACAATGTTGCACGTTTATCGAATTGTTTTAGCAAGACCTGCTATTTCCTTAGGCCGCGGCAAGGGTTTGTAAACGACTGCTTGCGAGTCGGAGATTCTGCAGTGCAGGAAAACATGAGGCAACAAGTGTCGTAAGACAGAGGGAGAATCGTTGAAAAAATGTAGGGTTTTACGTGCGAAAAGCACGATCATATTATGGTGCACGACGTCGGTGGGGACTCCCTAAATTTGGACCAGCTGGGGTTCTTTAACGTGCACCCAAATATTAGTACACCGGTGTTTTAGCATTTCGTGCTTAGCAGCCCAATACCATCGACACTAAGTAACAATGGCGGGCGACGGAGAATCGTCGTCAACTGCTAGAACGACATGTTGCTCGTTAACGACTAAGCGCGCATGCCCGGTTACCTGCATGCGGAAAAAGCGCTGAATTTGCTCGGCCCAATTTCGCTGCAATTGGCCTGCGCACTTCGACACTCTTCACCGTCCTGGAGCGAGATTGTAATCCAACGAACAGTAGTTTTTATATTTTTTTTTTGCTAAATGTGAGACCCACGGGTGTGGTTGGTTAATATTTGACCCTCGCAGTGTCCGGAACTGCCGGCGTGCTGCCCTTCCGCGACGCTGCGGTGGCTGCTCGATGCCGAAGAATCGCACGCAGCAGCACCGCCAAGAGCAGCAATCACTTCGCCACGTCCATCGCATGCAGCAGCTGCTGCGCCTCCAGCGAACCAGCGTTGGCGAACGAGGTCACGTGGGCTACTCTTTCCCTATAAAGAGTACGCGCGCGTGGCCAGGAAATTTATGTTGACGCTTTTGCTTTCGTGATCCCAGACTTTTTGTTCTACTGCTTCTTTAATATATTAATAAATATGGTTTTGATTGTCTATTCGCGTGACGGCTATGCTAAAACGCTGTCGTTATGCGAGAAGAGATGATTTCATGCTGTGCCGAAGTCTCTCCTCTCCTATAGCCTTGCTATCAACAATCGCAAAAAAGGAGTACAACTGCTGAAATGATTACGGTGTGTTTCGCGGTCGTGTACTTGTACCGCGATCTTCTGGTAGTCTTGTGCTTAAATGCATCAAACGGTGTTAAGAAAGTAAAAGCAAGAGCAGCACAGCAGTTCTAGCGCAACTTTCGTGGTGGGTATCTGGAATACGGTGCCACCCTTAGGATTCGATCAAAATGCATATGCCTTGCAAAAGCGCCGGCGACCATCCTTAAACTAAATATGTGCTAATAAGTCAGTTAGGAATTTTGATTTCTCGCGCAGATATCAGCCTCTACCATTATTCCAGCTGAAGGATTGGAATTGCGTTACAATGCCGCAGGCAATTTTTAAAATTTTACATACTCTATAGCCTAAAATATAAACCTGCCATAACGCCCCCAAGCCCCTGCAGTTCTTAAGTGAGTCCATTAGGGTGCCGCACTTTTGACATGCGTACAGAGAATAGACTGACCTATAACGAGGCCTGCTTTTCATTTGCGCTTCTGCGTTCTGTACATGCAATTGTGTGAATGCTGTATTATGCTTCAGCTCGGATGTGTCATAAAAAAAGAGCGTTGTGGGGTACGTCGCGTTTTATGCGAATGCGATGAAACGCTGATATATGTGGGAAGCATCATCTGAGTGGAAAGCGCGGACCAGTTATTATGCCAATAATCATTACAAAGATTAGCAATGCTTGTTGTGTCTGAAGGTGTAAATTGAAAGTGTCACAATAAGTGATGCACGAAGAATTCACCCCTTGTGTTCCCCATGCACAATCAAAGCTGCTGCAGCACGGGAGGAACGGGGGGGGGGGGGGGGGGGTGTCATTTCAGCTTCACTATGATAAGTTGCATAAGGGTAATCATATCATGAGAATCGAACAAACAATAACATTAAGGAAAACGTAGGGGAAATTACTTGTACTCACTAACCGAATTAAATAGATTATTGGAAATAAATGTGGCTGAAAAACAACGTACCGAAGGTGGGGAACAATGCCACGTCTTCGCATTATGCGCGCCATGCTCTACAAGGTCAGCTACCGCAGCGCCGTTTGCCCATCTACATTCTCGGGTATTAATGTGTTACTTCTAGAACTAATCCTGGGAGTCTTAGCCAGCGCCACCACTCGCCAGCCTTGGCGGCGTATGTGGCACACCCTTTCTGCCAGAGGCGTCACGAGCACGTGATCTTTTTGGGTGAAGACAACACATGCTACCTTAAGGCATCAACGTTGCCGGATTCAAGACGCTTGTTATGTAACAAACGAGAATTACTAATTAGGAATTACGTTTCTTTAATTCAATCAGTGAGTACAAGCAATTTTTCTTACGTTTTCCTTGGTGTGACTGTTTGGTGGCTTCTTATGATCTCATTATTCAAAATCAGTCGCCTCGGTTAACCGCCTTTCTTCTCGTTTATTATATAACGAAAGTCTCGACTCTCCAAGCCAACATTAAAGGCAACATTGATGCCTTCAGGTAGCATGTGTGGGTTTATTGATCAGTTGCCTTCACGCAAAAAATATCACGTACTCGTGACTCTTGCGGCAGAAAGGATGTGCCACATCCGCCTCCAAGGTTTGCGAGTGGTGACGCTGGCTAACACTCCCAGGATTAGTTCTATTAGTAAAACATAAATAGACAAGAAAGTAGATGGGCAAGCGGCGCCACGGTAGCCCAGCTGGTACAGCATGGCGCGCTTAACGCGAAGACGTGGGATCGTTCCCCGTCTTCGGCATGTTGTTTTTTCATGCACATGAATTTCCAATAACCTATTATTTCTTTAATATAATTTGTGAGCACAATTATTTCACCCATGTTTTTCGTGGTGTCATTGTTTGTTGGACTTCTTATGATATGATTATTAAAAAATCGGGACCCTAGTTTAGCCTTCTTTCCTGTCCTTTATATGGGTAATAGGTGGTGCATTTATGATACCAATCAGGACAAGATTCTGGAGCTGAAGAGATAGCACAGCGGTATGAGACTGCCGTCTGGAAAGACCTCATTTTGATAATACTTAATTGCCGCAGTATAATAAATAAAATTGACACATTTGCTGTCTCGGTTTCTTCTTTTAAGCCTCGCGTTGTAATCGGCAATGAATCTCAGCTACATGGATCTATTCGCAATGCCGAAAATTCTCCCTCACATTACTACGCCTTCCGCGCTGCTTAGCTACAGCCCGGACGGGAAACTCCGAGCCGAAGAGGTCGCCGTCACGCATCGCCTGGCGGCCATCTGGCCTTCCTGAGGAGGCCATGAATTAGCTGCCCACTCTGACGAATAAATTGGTCTCTCTGTCTTGCACTCTGACCAGAATACACACAGGTGCCTTCAGCCTTGTCCGCTTTCGGCGTCTTTCGAATCTTGCGAATCCGCGCGGCGTAAACTCAAAATCAACACTGGCGGTTGTCTGGCCATTGCCGCTGTGTATCCTTTTCATTTTCCGAATAACCGTACACGTTTTTAAGCTGGTATTTTTGTGCTTTTTTTGTGGAAAACAAATCACGGCTTTATAATTGGGGGGCATGTCAACAAGCAACAAGTTTTATGGTAAGACAGTGTTTTCGTAGTAGGTATTTGAAAACGGGAAGGCTTTGTCTATAGAATTTGCGGACATCACAGCCTCAAATATTTTAAATCAGCCTGTGACTGAAACCACGTGCCAAAGGAACACTGCACCTCCAATGCTCGACTTCTTCTTGGCAAACCCTGGACCGCTTGTTTCGAATGTCGAAATAATTCCCGGTATATTGCCATCATAATTTCTTGTTCCGCATGGATTGCAGTTCGCCGCCAAAGCACCATATATAGGGGGCCCAGGTAGGTTTAACTTTATGGTAATGAAGACAACGCAACAATAAAATGCGAACTTACATTGTATTTGCCAAAGTTCTTGAATACAGTGTATTCCAGAGATTGCGATGGCATGTGACTGCTCTGACAACTAAATTCATTGCGTTCATAAACGCTTTAGTCCCTTCTGAAGTCATAACACGAAACGGGCGTCAAGACAAGCCTCGGATGAATAACGATGCTAGAAAGCTAATTAAAAACGACAATGCCATCGTTTTTCCTACAAGAGAAGTCAGAAACCACAGGTGCATGAAATTATGAGGACACTTAATTAGGAGATTGACGCAAAGTTAACGTTACATTAAAAAAAAAGGCTTTTCCGATTCACATGGCTTAACATTTCAGACAACACGACGGAGCAGTGAAAATTTTTCAAGAATAGTGGCCGGGAGCAGGAATATATTCCGAGGTTACAGTCAGATAGTACTACATCCAGTAGCAGACAAATATAAGAAGGCATGCTGTTTTATTCGTTATTTTCCGTCTGTGTTCACACACCCCTAATATGGCTCCAGTACAGCGTTACACGGAGTTATGGCTGGACCATATATCTGAAGTTCACTTTAACTATAACAGTGTCGCAAGATTACTTAGAGGCGTAAGTAATTCCAACCACGGTTAATTTACCCGTTGCTTTCCTAGGCTTTAATGTCATGTCGCTTTCTTTATATCGTCAAATTAAATTTATATATATATATATATATATACATATATATATATATATATATATATATATATATATATATATATATATATATATATATATAAATATATATATATATATATGTATATATATATATATATATATATATATATATATATGTATATATATATATATATTCGTTCCAGTGTGCAAATTAGGTTGTTTGCCGACGACTGTGTGCTTTTTAGAGCAATCACTTCAACAGATGATCAAATTGATTTAAATACTTCTCTAGCTGGCGTTAATGATCGGTTCAAATTGTGGGGAATGCGGCTTAACGCTGAAAAGGCGGTCTTTCTTCGCTTTACTCCTCAGAAAACTCCACTAACCTTTAGTAACACGATAGGTTCGTTGCCTTTGAATGAAGGAACAAAATATAAGTATTTCGGTGTCACAATTACTAACAATTTATCGTGGAATTTACACATTGATAATATGTGTTCTGTGGTCTTGCGTAAATTATATTTTTTGCGACATAAACCTAAAGATTCCCCACGTAACGTATAAATGCTTGCTTATTATTCATTAATTAGACCGAAACTTGAGTATGCATGTGTTGTTTGGGACGCGTTTATTATACAAAATATTAAATGTCTCTAAAGGGTACAGAAGACAGCCGTGCAATTCATATTTTCAAAATTCTCACGATATGACTCTCCCTCACAAGTAATGCGTGATAATGGCATCGAAATCCTTGAGCAACGAAGGAAAAACTTAAGAATTCGATTTCTTTGCAATTGCTTTTGAATGTAGATTTACCAATTATTCCTCCATCCTATCTATCTAGTTCAACGTCTAGGCTTACTCGACACATTTAACACGGACGGATGTATTAGAGTATTCATTTTTTCCCCGAACTATAACAGACTTGAATAACTCGTTGTTGCCTGTTTCAATTGATTGATGCATTATATTATTGCTATGTCTAGCCGCCCTGCTTGGACCTGAACTAGGTCTACAGTATGAAATAAATAAATAAAATATATATATATATATATATATCTATCTCTCTCTCTCTCTCTCTCTCTCTCTATATATATATATATATATATATATATATATATATATATATATATATATATTTATATATATATATTCAGCGAGTTTCAGAGAACCCATTTAAATATCTTTAAAAGTTGACAGTGGCAGATATCACAATTCTAGTTGATGAGACGGTCTACTCGAAGCGGCGGACAATACTCGCACAAAAAATCGCGATGCAAAATCGACTAATTAATAAAAATCCCCTAATTAAGATTTTAACTAATTACGTTATGGCGCATATTACAATTTACAAATTCTGGCCGCGGAGTTCGCAAGGCGGATCTATTTGGACAGAATTTTCCAGACGACACCGGTTTCGATATATAAATTCCCGAACTTCGCGAAGAAATGCAATGGCATTCGAGTTAATTTGGTAAAAAAAAACGTAGTTTCATGCACTGAAGCACACAAGTAACTGGAACGCCAATGCGTGTCTACGCAAAGTTTGGGATTTTATATCCCCAAACTGGTGTCACTCTCAGAATTCATTTTAAGCGGATCCGCCTTGCGAAATCCACTGCTAGAATTTGTAAATTGCAATATGGGCAATAGGATAATTAGCTTAGACAGTTAATTAGTGATTTCTCACTAATTAGTCTATTTTGCATTTGAATTCTTCATGCAAGCAGTGTCTGCCGCTTCCAGTAGACCGGCTCATAAAGTATAATTGAGCTATCTGCCGCAGACAACCTTTAAAATATTTTAAATGTGTTCGCTGAAACACCATGTATATACATATATCTGTGTGTGAGTAAACGTCGAACGGTGCAAGAAAGCGACGACAAAACAAAAACTTATTTCCCTTTTTTGTGTCTTGGACGCAGCAACGTCAGAAACCGCGCTAAATGGCTGCCAGTGCAGTTATTAAACGCCTCGGTGTTCTCGTACAGACCCCAGATCAGCCAACAACGCACGGGCGTGCTGCCTGAGATACCATTCGCCCCTTCTACTGACACGCTCGACATCAGCGAGATTAGCCACGAATGCACGCAATATGGCCGCGTGCCTGGTCGCTCGAGGCACTTTGCGTGTGTTCGCGCGCTCCTTTCAGGCTCGGAAAAACTCTTCTTTTATAGCACGTGTTGAGCAACCGAAAGCTTTAGTGGAAGTTTTTCGTGTTCCTCTACATGTTTCTCACAGACGCTCTTCATCTAAATATAACATTTGAGAAGCTGATCAAGTAATTAAGAGTAACGATGTGATTAGGCGGAATGGAAAGAATAATCTGAGTACCTCCGTGCGACGGCGAACAGCATTACCGTCGTTCGGTCCAGCTACGTGGCATTCGCGTATTTTTTAAACCTTGCTGCATGATAGTTGGGACACCTTGCTGTTCACCTGCTGCACAGATTCATTCGTGAATATATGCTGAACAATGCTTACTGCAAGCAGCAGGCCGGCTGCTTTTCTATATGCTTTACTGTATGCTTTACTAACCGAAAACCTCTCCGTGACAGACCACATTGCAGCCATCTGTGCAAAAGCTTCAAGGACATTAGGTTACCTACGTCGTTATCTGGGTAATTCACCTTCCAACATCCACAAGTTGGCCTATCAGCCATTTGTTCGTCCACCAGCTCGTGTATGCATAATCCATTTCGTACCCACATCCTACCTTCTTAATCGACATGCTTGAATCAGTGAAGAACCGAGGGGCCCGTTTCATCTCACGTAGTTATAGCCACGAATCCAGCGTAACGCAAATAAACTCGATCATTTCCTCCTGCCTTTCGTTCTTCGCCGTAATATCGCTCCAATATCCTTGTTTCGCAAATATGTTTATAATGCCACACACTCCGCACAGCACATCCAGATCGCCTAAAACACGTGTCACCGATTAAATAACTACTTAAGTTTCGCGCTCATATACGGTACGGCACATGCTTTTAACTTCTCCGCACTCCTTACAGCCATTTCTGATAACATTGGTTCCGAGTCAGATCAAGAAATATTTCATCCCCTACAAGGACATTTTTCATAATAGTATATACAAACCATTTTATCTTGTTTCTAGTACTTGGCAATGTGCTTCGAACTTCTTGCGATGTTTTTATTTCCATTGATGCATTGCTATCTCGCTCTTATCAATTGGTATTTTATGCTGCGTCACGTGTTCACTTGCATGCCATGTATAAATTGCTTTATTGCGTCTTTTTCCCGAAATATTCCCTGAAGCATTGTATTCCTTGATCTGTTCAATTTTCCTGTATTGTACTTTCTAGCATTAGTGTCTTACGTTAATTTTACTCGTGTTTTTTTTTTCCTTGAAGTGTGCCTTGGTGACATTTTATTACTTCAGTTTTTCCCCTTTCATGTTTTGATTTTGCTAGTCATGTTGAAAAGCCCTGCATTGGGACGTATCTTCTGTACAAGACTTCAGAAGGCTGCTTACTCTTCCTCTTTATACATTTGATTTTGTAACCTCCTTACACATTGCCCCCATAGGGCCTTGAAGGTATTTTATATAGATAAATAAATAAATAAATAAATAAATAAATAAATAAATAGGGGGAGCCGACAAAAAAATATCTTCCCAAAGTCTTCTGGAACTTGTGCTCCGTGAACACCGGCAGAACACACCAATGATTCCAGCGTTGTATGCCGTGCCTCCGTGCCATACAACATGTTAAGGGGACACCAGAGAGCCGTATGGTGTCATCAAAAAAAAATTGATGGGAGCAACTAAGCAATCGTTGCGTGTGAATGCGAGAGCATAACGTGTCGCTAAGGTATGTCGCCGAGTTTAATGCAGCGGCAAAATTTTGCCGAGTTTGGCGCTGCTGCGTTATGTTTCGGAGGGTAATGTGGCTTCCAGTGAGGTCGCAACAACGCCAGACGACAAACAGGCCGTTGTGCGATCTCTCAGCTGAGTTGTACAGTGTTTCCCTTGCGTTGAGTGTTATTTCTCGATTACTACACTTGGCCGAGCGATGCCAGTATTTTTTTCCGATCCGGCACCATAGTGTCAGCACTAAATTTCTTCATCGGTTTCGTAGGCGAACTTCACCTCATACTCCGGGGGGATGTCGTAGTCGTCGTCATCCGAGGGGCACCTTAAGCGCGCTGCATCTTATTCGTCGACGGCGTTGGCGGGATCCCGAACACGCGAAAGGCAGAGTGAGTTGCTGCAGCTCGCCTCCAAGGTAAATACACCGGGCAGCGAAGCTTCCATAGGAACCTATACGTGCAAAAACATGGTGGTATGGATGGATGGATGGATGCCGTCAGTGTGCCCTTTGGAACGGAGAGGTGGGTTGCGCCACCAAGCTCTTCTTATTATATTGCGTAATGTCCTACCTTTGATAACAAAGAAAAAAAGGAAAGGAGAAAAAAATCACGATGAATTCCCGTAACCAATGTTGCTGAACCCCCATTGTAAGCTTTGTTTTTGCATGCCTCGGTTGTTTGTCGTTTGCCTACTTTTTATTCACCAATCTTCCAATCGCCGCTTACTAATCTCTTCTGCGCACATATTTACGTTACCCCTGCTCTCGCTAAATCCATGTTCTTGAAAGAGGCCTGAGATGCCTAAATCGACCGCTGGAAAGATATATTCACGTTCTAATAAATCGTACTCCATCGTTTCCCCAGCTTTACCGCAACAGCCACCATGCGTCTACTTCCTTCTTATATCTCGCTTTATAAGTGCGTGTTCTAAGGCATCCCGCTCTCGCTTCGAAAAGTAGGAGCTTCCCTTGAGTTATCATGAATTGTTTCTTTTCCGATTTCGTTTTTTTTTTCCTCTGACGTAGTTACTCATGGCAGGTTTCTTTTCCAATGCCGCCACCCATGAGATTATCTCAGCCTCTCTGACTTTCCGCTTGATGTTCTTTGTTGCCATGTTGCTCACCATACAGTTAGCATACTTGCTGGAGAGCTTCCTAGTTCTTTTCCTGCACTGTGAATCCGCGTTTCTTTTTTTTTCTTTTTTGTTGTACAAATGCCTGAAAACTCTCCAAGCCCGTCTAACTTTTCTCCATATTAGTCAGTAGTTATTCATAATCAATTTTACGTTGAGGTTCTCTCACTTCAGAGCTTGCCCAGCCCGTATCACCCTGCACAGCTTCATTCGTAGTCTTCCCGTGAGCGCCCAAGGCGAGGCATCCCTCTGACCTTTGGTTGCCATCGAGTCCCGATTGTGCCTCTGATTTCAAGCTAACAACCGCATTTTCCAATGTAAGTCCTGGAACCACCAAACCTTTTCATATACCCCGGAGCACCTCCTACCTATTGTATCCCCATAGCGCTCCGTGTTTCATTAAAGACGTATTTCTCTTCCCGGTTGCTGTTATTTTTTCCTGTGTTTCCAGATATCTATCTGGAAATGGTTATATACAGCACATGGTATATCGTTTATACATATACCAAGGTATTTACATTCTTTTTTCCGAGGTATTTCCTGGCCCCGCATTTACACAGTCTGTTCACTGTTTCCATTGAATTCCATAACACATGGTTTTTAACGCTACATTTGCGACCTAAATTCTCGCTTTCCTGTCCACCAAAATTAACAAGACGTTGCATATCACTTTGCTTGTTAGCTAGCAACACAATGTCAACCGCATAAAACAAACCTGGAAGCTACTGCTCTACTGTTACACCCACCTATTTGCATAAGAGATTAAACCCGATATTACTTCCCTCTAGCGCCCTTTCCATCATCACCAGGGCAGCTTCGCCTCAGTCCCTTGCTGATATCAACTTCCTCCTCGCTCCTCATCCTTTTCCATTCAACGCAAACAATATTTTCTAGGTAAATCTATCTCAAAACCTGTATACAGTTTTCGCCCAAGCCTTCCCCTTCCAGAATATCCCACAAAATTTTGCGATTTACCTTTTCGTACGCTCACCTAATGTCCAAAAAGGCCACGTATAGCGGTGTCATTTCTACTTATTTCTTCTACTCATTTCATTTCTAATAACTTATCGAGACGTTTAATTATTCTGAAGCCATTCTGAATTTATCCTAAAATGCTGCTATTCTCTGCCTATCCCTGCAGCTTTAATTTAATTGCCTGGATTGCTAACCCATATGTTAATAATGTAATGGTGAACCGTCCATTTGAGTGAATTCCATCTTCCTCTTCCTTACTTTAATAAATTAAATGATGGTGTAACTCTTGTGTCGTTTTTCTGCCGCGGCTTTCTGACGATGGCGGGGTGGCTGAATGAGCCAAGTAATCATCTCGCATTAAAAAAGAAAA
Source organism: Dermacentor variabilis (assembly GCF_050947875.1). Lineage (NCBI taxonomy): Eukaryota > Metazoa > Arthropoda > Arachnida > Ixodida > Ixodidae > Dermacentor > Dermacentor variabilis. The sequence continues at coordinate 42,443,432 of NW_027460291.1, forward strand.
CAAAAAAAAGAAGCTTGAGGTGTTTCACCTTCCAAACCCGATCGACACATGATGATCACATCAAAGTTTTATGGAATTTTTAAATGCAGCCTGTTGCAGATAATGTAATTCTAGTCATTCAGCTTGATTACTCAGAGAGACGGCCATTCCCTGCACGAGAAATGGAAAGATGATCTCCCGGCGGTATAAGCACTATCGAAGTATACACGAATGCAAACGCAGCTCTAAAATAGATGAAAACAAAAGTCAACCTCGAAGTATACGTAATAGGTAATGTTGTATAATGGGGACACTGAAAGTTGCAAGTTAACTTTCAAGACTACATACAAACAGAAACCGTGCTAACCCGAAAGGTGCACTATCTACTCCTGGCCGCAGCGGTCGCTATTCGATGGGGCAAAGTGCAAAAACGTGCGTTTACCATGCATTGGGTGCAAGTTAAAGAAGACTACAACGTGCCACATAATCACATCGTAGTTCTTGCGCTTAAAACCCGTGAATTTAATTTTGGAACGCAGCTCTTAGGCTTTCGTTCCTACGGTGAGCGTCGGCGCCACGGAGCGAACAAACACATTGAAAGATGAAAAAGGGTGACAGCGAAGAGAGGGCAAGGGGGAAAGCGGCGGAGGAGGGAAGGGTGAAAGCGGAACAATAAGAGCGTAGTTCCTCGCAAGACGCGCTCTGCGGCGACGATGACAACGCGATGGCGCCGCACTAGCATGCGTCGTCTGGGAAGTCAGTCTGCGACGGCTGCTGTGAATCGCGCCTGTGCGTTACCTACGTGCTGCCTCTCGCGGTCCCCCGATTAGGGACGCAGTCGCGCTACACTTCGCTCCGTTTGAAACATGCCACACGAGACAGATTGCCCGCGCGAGCCAGCATATCGCGAAATGAAAGCACGTATAGAGCTGCACTCAAATTTCGCATTTGGGAGCATCGCAATCTTCGGTGAATTTGTAATATACGAACACCTTCTCCATCGAATCAAAGATAAGAGAGAAACTCTAAGAGTCAGCGAGTACACTTATTTTTATCTCGAACCATCGCTCTCTTATTTTGTCCACTCTACGCGACCGTCACGCGAAATTGTGTAATATATGTAAATTGAGGCACATCACATTAACATGATAAGCTAGCTAGTTCGACTATACCTTGAATCTCAAACTTACTAGTGCGGATTTTGTTAACGCGTCAACTTCTGATTGTAAAAATATCTAACATAGAGATGTAAACCCACGCCATACGTTCACTATACCTGCCGTCTCGCCAGCTTCGAGCAATAAAGCGAGAATCGCCAACGAGGATCGGAAGCGGGCTAAGTGTGGCAAAGAGCATAGCCTTGGCGGCGGTCACACGGAGAGCCTTTCGTTGTTCGCCGCAAAGAGCCGCTTGTCGCTCCAGGGTGACTGACACGAACCACAGCATTGGCTGCTCTACAGGGATCTGGCTGTACGGAGTTATGCGGGGAAGTTTCGCGCTTGACGACTCGCGTGTTGGCCTCATCAGCTTCAGTGAGTTTGTACGGAGAACCCACCTCTGAGCGACGACGAGTCCGAGGGTTTGTGGGCTGTCGTGCTCGAGCCTGAAAAATGGCGGGACGTGGAATGTAGGAGGATGGGGCAGCGGAGTTGCCCATCGAATAGAAGCTGCGCACATGCAAGAAATCTTGAATTGAGATCTGCAATCTTTACTGGCGACGAGGCGGCACGAGGTGAATTTCTAATACAAGGGCCTCAACGCATGGCCAATAGCGTTTAGACTCGGGCACTGCAGCCGCAAGCCACGCGGAATGCTGCCGATTGGGAAACAGCGCGGAGTGTCGCCTCCGATCCCAGCTTGGCAACAACCGAGAACATCGGGACCGCGGCGCAGGAACCCGCGCAACTGCGTCAGCGAAATAATGCAGAAACGAAGATTCCGAATGAACAGAATAGTTCTAAACATGAAGAGGGCGACCAATGGTAACAAAATTATTTATAAAAATATGCAGATCCAACACACTGTCATAAACAAATACCGTATGCGATGCATTATGCAAGTTGCTGGCTATCCAGCTTCGTTTGGTGCAGCGCAAAGCATTGCCAGGTGGAGCAACGTGTTTATGTAATGCGAGAAGTTGTGTGGTTTATGCGAGTCTGTGTTACCATGGCCGCAATATGGCAACGATGACAGTGACGACGATCGCATGACGACGGTGACGGCATTATTTATACTCCGGCCTTTGGACGTGAGTAAAGGACATGCCTATTCCTGGACCCTACATAGGGAATTAAGTGAAAGAAACAGGGACTATTAAGTTATCTGCTACGAAGTGTTATACAATCGTACGTACCTAAACATATGTATGTTAGGTGGTTTATGCTAAAATGATTAAACCATTTGAACTCCGGCAAGGAAAGGTTAATACCTGTTCGACCTCCATTGAATATGAAGGCGGCATAAAGTTCGCCCGCCTTCTGAGTAGTGTTAGCTGCCACACGGAAATAACTGGGGATAGTGGACCGATCCAAAAGCGGCATAGTCTTGCACAACATCTCAAAGTGTTGTCTGCTGCTACGGAAGAATGCGAGAAACTGACACGTGACGCAAGGGCCAGACGACAAATGCAGCTAGCCGGGAAGTCCGCTTTAGCACGAGAGAAGTGTAGCCAGCCACAGTACGGTTAGTGGGCACTGCCGCACTAGTCGCGCACGCCACCTATAGACCTTTTCTTTTTTTCTCGGGCGCCGCCATATTGCACAGGCAGCGGCGCCATCTATTAGCACTATGATTTTAACGTCATGCTGACTTCGGAGAAGTGCGCTGTGTTGTATGCCAGGTATACGCTCTGCGGCGGTTGCCTTGGGGTTGCCGTGGCCTACTTAAGGCTTACTCACCGTAGGCCGACCCGACCCCGATTTCGGTCTTCCAACTATCGGCGGCAGGGTTTTTTTCCTTCGAGTCAGCGCGTCTGTCACACTGCACCGACGCCGACCAATCTGCCGACGGCCTGCAGATTGTTCGGCACCAGCACACTGTGACAGAGGCGCCGACAAAAAAAAAAAAAAAAAAACGCTGTCGCCGACAGTCGGCTGACCAAAATCGGGGTCGGGTCGGCCTACTGTGAGTGAGCCTTTAGCAATACGTGGCAAGTTGAAAACGATTCTGTGATAATTATGAAATGATTTATCTGGACACGGCCAGATTTGCTGCCGCTCATGAGGCGGACGGAGCACAGATCACGTGGGCGTGCGCTTGATCCTCCAATCAACGTCCGGCCGACTAGTTGGCTGTGTATTCATATACACAACGCAACGAATGGTGGTGTAGTTTTATGCAGTACAGTGTAGAAAAAGGTACCATATCGCAGTTTCTTATGTAAATGTCATTGCCCACGTTTGTAAGCTATTTGATGCAGCGTTTTCACTCGATAATGTCGTAGAAAGAATGCACTGCTGCAGCAAAGCAAAATGAGAGGGGCAACATTTTTTTTTTTTATGGTTACATAAAGCTCCCCTTTTCACTTTCCTCATTTCACGGTGACCACTGCTGATTATAATAAATTTTGGTGTTTAACGTGCCAAAACCAGCACAGGATTACGAGGCACGCCATAGCGGGGTCTCGGGAAATTTTGACCACCTGGGGATGTTCAACGTGCACCAAATGCACGACACACGGGTGTTTTTGCATTTCGCCCCCATCTGAATGCCGCCACCGCGGCAGGGATTCAATACCGCGATCTGGCGCAGCGCAAGGCCATAGCAGCTAAGCCACCGTGGCAGGTTGATCACTCTTGTCTACATTTCGGAGATTGTGTGCTACTGGATGTGTACGAGTTTTTTTTTGTTGTTGTTCCTTGGTCACTTGAAATATATAAAACCTGCAGTAGCATATGCCGAGCCTTTCTATCGGCTAAACTCTTCGGTTTCGGTAAAAATTTTACTCACCAACGGCCAAGTATTATCACAAGCTGGTTAATGTATACAGTTGCCTAGGGATATGTTCTTGAAGTACGAAAGATTTGTGCACGACTGGCCGGTATAGGCTATGCGGTGCAAATAACGCAACACGAGATTGGTCATTCAAGAGGCTATTCGAAATGGTTGCTGTCGAAATGGTTTACAAAAATTCACACGCCGCGGTTGGTGTATGCGCGTCGGACGCTTGCGCTGCCAGGACTAACTGTATACTTACTGCTTAGCCCAAACACTACACAGTGCTTGCCCAACTGCACCTTGGGCGAGCTGACATCACGTAATTACTTAGCAGAATCAGCTAAAACATCACTAAATCATTTTGCAGCGTGCACATGGTGACGACACATTCAAGCAGCATTGCGCCGCGGCAGACATGATTTCCTGTGCGCTGGACTGCACACCTAAACTTGACGACGAAGGTAAGCCGCATATACTTTTGTTTCGAAGATGATGTACACCCTTCGGTCTGGATATAACACGGACGAGCATTTTCACGGCTGGAAAGTCGCGAAAGCACAGCGCCACTCGTTCTTTCCGTCAACACATAGTGACATCATCGGTGCGAAGCAAGTAAGTGATGAAAAGAAAGAATAAGATAGAAAACACCTACTGGTGCGAAAGAAATTCGCCTCTGTGTCTTTAGCTTTTTTTCCGCCGGCATTATCTCACCACACTTTGAATGTCTCGAAGGCAAAAGACGTTCTGATACGGTAATTTTCCTACGGAAAGTCCTTTGCGTGTACTTACTTTTCTTATAGGTAATGAAATAATAGAAATTGCAACTTAAATGAAGGCAAGAATAGGGAAGCGTAGCGATTTATTGAATACAAAATGAAACACTTTGAATCAGAGCAGACACGTCGGCTGTCACAAGTCTGCAGATTCTACTTTTATAGATATCGTGTGCAGTCTGGTGAATTTAGATGCCGCATTTGTAGAGTCAAAAGGCGATGATTTCATTATTCTTACTTTCTAAACGCATTTGCTGTATGTATCTGCTTCTGCTGTGTACCGCCATCATTGAAGTCACAATTTCAATTCTCCCATTGCGAAACCCAACTTCCCAACTAGTTGTTTGAGTGGTCTGGCGCTTGCGTCATCATGTGCCAGTTTGCCGCATTCTTGTCTCGAAGCACGCAGCACTTTGAGATGTTGTGGAAGACTGAGCCGCTTTTGGTATCGGCCCGCTATCTCCAGCTATGTGGGCGTAGCAGCTAACACTATACGTAGAACATTGGCGTAGACAGGGTGAAGGTTTGAGAACTCGACCCCCCCCCCCCTCCCCGAAATATTCTGACGAAACCTCTTCCCCATTCCCGCGGAACAGAACCTTTCTGGAGGTGCGCTCCGAACGAGTGACATGGATGAAAGGGAAACATTGATGTGAAAGCAAGGCGAGGGCTAGTAGCGGTCCCAAAGGGGAGGAGGGGGTTGTCATGTCACCGTACCTATATTATAGTAGAGTTTGCTTGCCTTCCCACGTGACCTTTTCCATATCTCCCCTTCCCTTCCCCCTCCTTGTATGGGAAGTGGGAGCGAAGATTGGCAAGGATTTTATTCACTCGTTTCGCGATAGCGTCAGTTCTACCCATTCTCTGCCTCCTCTTTTCCCTCCTCTCTGCCATTATGTATGCCTTCCCTGTGGACATGGGTATAGCAGTAATGTAAGCGCTGCAATTTCTGCAGGGCTTTTACGGGGGGTCACGATGAATGTTGAAGGGTTTGACGGTGACTAATGGAAAAGTATGGTAAGGGGAGTGGAGTGATGCATGCGAGGAGGGGGGAACGCGCATAAAAGGCGCCAAGAACAAAGTTGGCGGATAATTATTGACATATATGGAGAGCATCTCGTCGCTGCCCGAACGCTCAACGCCAGACGGCCACGGCCAGTCACCCAGGTTAGGCTCACCTACCTCGTCGTAACACGGGCTGCTGGCTGCGGAGAGCCCACCCTAACTAAACGTCTCGGCAATTTTCAGAATAGACGTGTTAGGAGACACGACGCTTTCAAATGCCTTTGAGGTATTGGCCGTTATTTTAATGCCGACAACGAATGCCGTAATCTTCACAAAGGGTAACGTAAGTACAGCGCAATAGTTTTTTGGGATGGAAAAACAAACAGACAGGAAAGCTGTCTTTCAACACAGGAACTTTCAACAGGCTTCCTGTTTAGAACCCTTTGCTTCACAAAGGCTTCTAAACAGGAAGCAGCCTACTTCGGACTGTCTGCCTCATCAGTCCCCGAGTGTGATGAATCAACAATATGCTTCGCGTGATGACTATACAATACGATGATCGCAAGTTACTTTCAAACATCTCCTCAAACAAATCGGATAGCAGGTCACCAAAAGCCAGCGAAAGCTGCATTATGTGGTACTATCGAAGTTCTAGAGCAAATCTCCGTTCCTCTATTTTGAAATCTAGAAAACTACAGCATGCCCACAACGCCGAAAGCGCCTTTGAGTGAAAGGAAACTTGCAAATTAGTGCCCGCCCTCTCACGTACGTAGCCTTGAACGTATCCCTCAGTAGAAGGTGTGGCTGGAAAACAACGGCGATCTCCACTGTTGCCTGTACTGCAACAAGTCCGGCCTGCAAACGAGAAGACGCACGATATTGTTTTTGTATGGTCCCGTTTTTAGCACTGCTCGTTTTTCCAAGACATGTACCAGCTAGGTCATCGACATACAGTATATACATGGATCAATTCGTAAACAAATTTGTAGCACTTTTTAATATCATCATTTTTAAAAATAGCATAAGTATGCGAGAATAAATATGGTCAGTATGGCTGCAGAACGTCGTGCTGCATCCTCGTTGTTAAAGCATTCTTGCCCGAGGATTGCTGGAGTTTTCCTTTATATATATATATATATATATATATATATATATATATATATATATATATATATATATATATATATATATATATATATATATATATATATATATAAAAGAAACAGAGACGGAGGGGTAGGAGTGGGAGTTGTCGGCGGTAACCCCTCCATCCTCCTCCGAAATGCCTTTCTGGCTACGGCACTGACGTAGATGGTGGACGACATTGTACCGCCTTCGTGCTCAACGCAGGTCTAACTGGTTTTAAAGTTTTTTTTTTTTTTTGGCAGAGTACAAACTGCACCGTCGTTTGAACATAAACCACTTAACACAGACACAGGCGCGTGGGACTGTATAATACTTAGTCGCAGCTGATGCCTTAATACCTGTCTTTTTGCTTACGCCCATACAGTATCTACGTAGATCGTAGGAATAGCAGTGTCGTAAAGTCACGTGGAGAGGCCACAGTATAAATTATGTCATTGCCGTCATTCGATCGCCGTCACTGTCGTCGTCGTCATAGCGCTGCTGTCGTCACAAAGATGCTTGCGTCATTATGACAACTGCTCGTTTCACAGAAACACGTTGCTCCACCTTGTTCTAGACAGCCAGAAACCTTCTAAATTCTTAGCATATGATCGATTCCCTCATTGCAGGAGAATTGTATAATATTTCGCAATTTTAATGCGAAAAGCATTCTTGTCATACTCAGACAAGATTTTCTTTTTTTCTTGATTATATTTCTTGATATATTTCTGATATTTCTTTTTTCCTTGATTCGTATACTTGGGTAGCCTTCGTAGATGAGACCTTCCCGAAATTTATGTAATGGTTAGTCTGACTCAGTTTCGATCTATTCTTTCCATTTTTACACATTCGCTTTCGCATTTCTTTTTTGGTTCTTCAGAGCAGTCCTTTCTTTTGCACGTCCCTCAACCACCCGACTTCTACGCCATCCGCTCAAGTGGGTCTGTGCCATAGTTCCCGACGTGCACCATGATCAGCTCGAGCACACAGCACGCAGCTCTTCCTTCGACGTGGCACGCGCAGCATTTGCCTGCCTTGTACATCGTCTCCTGAGGTCCTAGTCTGCGGCCGTACGAGTGTAACGAGCCGAGTGTGACGTCACCCAATGCAGTTGCGAGGACTCCTGCTGCACTCCCACCACGTTCCTGGCTGCGGCCAAGTTTGCATCGGCGCCGCCACACTGCGCTGTTTCCCGATGAGCGGCTTTGCCCGTCGCTTGTGGCTGCACCGCCAGAATCTAAACATGGTTGGCCGCGGGTCGACGCACACGGCTGAGCAAGTCACCGCGTGCCGCCTCACCGAGGAAGACGGGGCAGTCTTCATTCAAGGCTTCCTGCAAGCGCAAGCGCAGTCCGTAAACCATGGGCGACGTGGCGGGCCTCTTCCGCTCTCTCGGATCTTCCACGTCGCACCGTTTTTCGGGCTCGAGCGCGAAAGCCCACAAGCGCCCGGACCCTTCACCGTTCAGATGTGGGTTTCTCGTGCACCCTCACTAAAGTTGATGAAGCCAAGACGCGAATCGCCAAGCGCGAGGCGCGTAGCGCCATATCCACGTAGGGCAGCGAATACTGTGGTTGACGTCAGTCATCCTGCAGCGACAACCGGCTCTTCACGATGAACAAAGAAGGGCTTTGCCTTTGTCCGGCACTAATTCTTCCGTCTACAAGAGCAAGATACGCGGCGCACAAAGAGCGAGCTTACGCTCATTGCTACACTTAGCCGATTCTCGATCGTCATAGGCGGTTTTCGCTTCAATGCACGAAAATGGCTAGGCGCTGCCCAGTGAGCGCATGGCGTTGGTGTACGGCTTGTTATCAGATATTGATACAATCAAGAGCCAATGCGTTTACATCACCGGCGCTGATAACGTTTGATATTCCATGCAGTCGAATCTGTTAGCGCATCGCGTCAATGGCTGTGCAGCGTAATTTACATGTATTGCAACGATTCGCACGACCTTCGCTGAGAACGGAGCAAGTGAGAGAGTGATGGTGCGAGATAAAAAAAAAGCACACTGGCTGCCTCTCTCACTTTATCTCCTCCCTTCACTGTGACGCAGAAACTGTGCGCATTTCTTCCTTCGCGTTGACTTTCACCTCTTAAGTGGCGCACCTTTGGCTCCGCCCCCTGTTTTCGCGGTGGGTGGTGGGCGGTTGGTGGACCGAGGCCGGTGGTCGGAAATTGTTCTTCGAAGGTTGGAGACAAGGCGCTGACGCTAAGCGCGCCCCTGCTTGCGTTTTGGGGCGTTTTCATTGGCGAACGTCAACTGCGATGCCTCTTTGAGGCACAGCGGGGAATTAATGATTGCTTTATTTATCCCAATCAATTAGGGAATGCACCCTAGTGAAAAGTTATAGAAATGTAGCTTGAGGACAGCTGGGACCCAGAATATAAATACAGATGTATGGTATGCCGGGGTAGCACGCATACATAATTGATGCCAGCTGGCAATGGCGAAATAACACTTCAAAAGGACAAGATGTAAAATGAAAGACTGGGGTATGAAAGATCAACTAACAGGAATAATGCTAAATATAGTCATGTATTAGGAAACAGTATTAGTTGTTTCTTTTAATAAAATGTAACCTAAACGAAGCGAACGTACAAACTTCATCATAAACATCATAGAAGGGGTCATACTTATTTCGTGTTGTCGGCAATAGATATTCTAGGCTTTGTTCACCGTAGTTTGTTCTTACACGCGAAAATAACCATTTATTTTTTCGTCTCGTGCAAATGCATAGATATACGCGTGCCGTTTTATAGCGGCCCTTAAGATGTTCAGATACACTTCGCAGAGAAAATCCGAGAGAATATAATAACCTGTATTCAAAAAGAATCTCCACACGAATATTTCATTGAAGAAAAACGTTATGTTCTGTAACTGCCACCAGTTATAAGTCTCATTGTTCTTTTTTTTTCAGACCTAGAGGCAAAATAATGCTCCTTTTAGATGTGGCTGCCCATACCAAGGGGGGTATTCTGTAAGTGTCCATCTATAGTGGACATGTAAATTTTGTCTGGTGTTGGAAGTAGTGATTGGGTGGGGTCGCCTGGCTCCTTCTGTCTCCCCAGCCCATCCTATCAGAGGTTACATCACCCTATCATTTACAGAACAATAATAATAAACAAGGTATAGTAATTGAGATCACGTTAGAAAATCGCATGGCATATGATGAGTTTAAGCTAAGGTTGAAATCCATAGCGACATTTTGACCAGAAACCTACAGCAAGTGAGCGCTTTGAGCTACCACACTGACCCTACTGAACTCGGGACGAAGCTTCTCTTTAAGGCTTACAAAGAAGATTGCCATGTGTACTTCAGTGACGATTAAGCCCCTCCCCCCCCCCAATCAGTGTTTTCAAGAAATAAAATGCAGAAAATGTCACAATTGCAATAAAATAATCGTAGCAACAGCGGCTTTTAGTGTCAGTTATGGGGGGGGGGCGAAGCAGGTTTGATTAGAATTAAAATTTTACTCTTTTTTATTATGCTGAATGAGGTAATTAAGAGCCAGCTTTTACAACCTGCCAGTTTGCCTTCGCATGGAGTGCCTCGCATCTATGCAGAACGTCCGCGTGCACCCTGAAACCCGACTTGGGTTCATTAGCGTAGCATTAGCGTAGCGCAGCCTTAAAACCGACCCCGCACCGGGCCCATCCAAAAACGTCTTAAACAGGCCTGGCCCGTGCTTTCGGATCGGCCCGGACTCTAGGCTGTACCACAGTGCCTATAAACAACGCCTCATGCACCACATCATGTGCGTCTCAAAGCCGTGCGGCGTTGAACTCGCCGTGCAACTCGGTTCGAGTGAGAGCACAGCCCTTGAGAAAGGGAACATATCTTACCTGAATGATAGTGCGCATAGCCTCTAGTAACCATCGCAAGCTGTTAAATGCCGTGGCGGAAGACCTCATTCACAAATGAGAGCGCATCGCAGTTTAAGGGGGCCATAATCAAGCCCAGTCTAAGATATTGGTTTCACACCAGATTTCGAATGGTGCCGTCCAAGGAGTGTCAAAGTGTGCCAAAAGAATGTTAGTAAAGGTTAGTGCAACTCTCGATATATCCAAATGATCTATCGCAAATCTTTAGTGCGAGAAAGCGACTACATTGTAGGCAGCAGACAATCCCTCCCCTTACCTTGTTTACAGTCCCCACAAGGGAACATTAACGGCCTTTTATGGGAAGGCACCAGCTTACCAGTGCCGTTCAAAGGGAAAGTGTTTAATCATTGCATTCTGCAGGTGCTAACATATAGGGCAGAAACTTCCGTGTTTAAGACAGACGCTCGAGACCAAGTTCCGACATAGCAAGGGAACGAAAAATGTTAGGCGTGACGTTAAGAAACATAAACAAAGCGATGTGGATCAGAGAGTAAACGGGTTAAGCCGGCATTACAGGGGACATTAAGAGAAAGAAATAGAGCTGGGCAGGCCATTTAAAGTGTAGGATAAATAACGGGCGCATCAGTAGAGTTACAGAATAGGTACAAATGGAAGGTGAGCGCTCTCGAGGACGACAGAAAACTAGGTGGGGCGATGAAATAGCAAATTTACAGGCGCAAGTGGGACTCAGCTAGCGCAAGAGAGGGGTAAAAGAAGGTCGCAGGGAGAGGCTTTCCCCTGCAGTAGACATAAAGATAGGCTGGTGATGATAATGGGAGGACAGCCATTTTGGTTGGCATGCGGTCCGCCATGTTATAGGCAAGTGAAACCTTTGTCCGTTGCCGCGATATTGGCATGCCATCCGTGCGTATTCAAATTCTTCTTTTTCTTCTTTTCTCTCGTTTGTCTTTTTTAGTGTTCGCTCGGAATTCTTCGGTTGCCATCATACTGTGCGCTTTCAGACTCGCAGCCGCCTTAGCGCGGAGTTTCAATCGAGCACGCACTTTCTTTTGTGTGTTGTTTTTCTATTAAGTGCAAGCGGCGGGGTGGTGGCCGCCCTTTCGGTCGCAGTGTCCCGACCCCGAAGCCCTGCTTTCCTGTTCGACGCTGGAGGACCGCACGCAGCCACGCGGCCACGCACACCGCGTGCTTCGTCGGGGAACTGCAGCGGCCGAGTCTCGACGACGCGGTTGCCCACAATGCACAGCGACGCGAGGAGAACGCGCTGTCGTGGCACGGCCGCGCTTGTTTGTCTCGATGATGTCGCTTTTCTGTGCCGTCATTTCTGGCGGCTCAAGTTCATGCGCTCTCTTAACTATTTGCATTACGTTTTTAATTAAACAAGGATTTCATTGTCTACGGTTGTTGCGTCTACGTCTGGCTGCTCTCTTTGAGCGACAAGAGCTGGTTCTAAGCTCGTTCTAAGCGCCTTTGATCCTATCTCGGCCACCTTTATAGGATAGGGACAGTAAAGAACGATAACTTTAAATGTTCACTTGGCAACTTTTGAAGTTATTAGCCAGTTTTAGCAGATCGTTGCTTACGTTCCGCTGCACACACATTTCACGCGCAGCAGTGACTGCTTAGAGTGCATTCATTTCGCTTGTCTAACAAGTGCGTCTCCCAGAGGCGCCAGCGACGTGCTCTCAGCTTGGCTGTAAAACGATCACGAAAGCAACTTGACGCACCCTGACGCTCCGCTAAATCGGGTTCGTTGCGGAACGCGGGCAGCGTTCTACGTTACGCTAACGCTATGTGCGCTGTACCCACGCGCATCAGTGTTCCCAGTAGCGTTCTGCTGAGCAGCCGTGCAAATTGATATGAGACGCCGGTCTGAGCGGATCGGACCGTAAACGCTCTCCTAAAACTCTCTATTACGAATGCTTACAACACTCGTAATCCTGAATGCAGGAATATACGCTCCTGCCGCACAAACTGTCGTAAACAGACGCTTCGGTACGGGCTTTGCGCACTGCGAAGTTATTTCTTGCGTAGCCATCACATGTATATTGCTGCCACTTTTTTGAAATACTTGCACCCTGTATTCTTATGATTGAAAGTTTCGCCCCCTGGTCAAATTTTGCTGCTTGTCCTTTCATTGCTTTATTCGAATGTGTGTTTCTGGTACATTGCTAGTATGTGTATACAAGTATATCGCCCAACTTCGCATTTGATCCTTCGCATCCTGCTTCCTTCTTTTTGCGTTCCTCTGGCTTAACATTAAACAGGTTGCACGTTCTCTAAGTATAGATAATGTGCATACGATTTTGTTGTTATACGTGCAGTGTCAGTAAGCTATAATATCTCATTATTCTATAACGTAATTTGTCCGTATATGATTTTATGCCCTCGTACATGCGTACATTATTCGCTATTAGATGCTTGTCATAAACATCTGTTTCCATGTCAAGCTTTTGATTGCTGCCAAAGAAGGGGGCGGCCACTTGCTCGGTAGAATTCATGCGGCTGCCCCCTCCTTGGGGAAAAAATAAAAATGAACTGAGTTTAAGTGAATAACAAGCAATCTGGCAAAATAGATTAGGACACTGCACTGAGTGCATTCTCTCGCGGCCACATGTATGCAGATCGACGGCCCACTGCTTGGCACGGACTGACGTTATTTTTTATCGCACTCCAAGTGGAAATTAGGTACATCTTTTACTTACCTCGCCTGGTATCCGAAGTCACGCAAACAGGTGCATTTCACCACCTTTCCATCTTCGCGTGTAGTCAAGATAGCGTTCCGTCCTTCTTTAGAAAAACCGAATTCTTCGCCGTTGCTCTTTATTCTTAGCGCAATCTAAGAGTACACAAAAAATATTCGTTAGGCGGTTTCGTTTGCAGGCTACAGAGCCGGACAATTAAGCGCTGCCCTTCTTGGCAAGCATGTAGGAACGATAATAAACCTGTCACGCATTGCCTTTTGCATTGTGTTTCCGCGTTCGGCGCTGAGATATACAGGGGGTGTACTAGCTAACTTTGGCCAAGGTTTGAAAAATATGCAGAAGCTTCCCTTCCCTTGGAGTCAAGTCCGTAAACTTCATTGACCATCGGTTATCTTCCCTCCTCATTACATGTGCTGCCCATGCCTATTTCTTTTTCTGGATTTCAACTAAGATGTCATAAACTCGCGTTTGTTGTCTCACCCAATCTGCTCTTTTCCTATCCCTTAACGTTACACACATCATTCTTTTTTCCATAGCTCGTTGCGTCGTCCTCAATTTGAGTAGAACCCTTTTCGTAAGCCTCCAGGTTTCTGCCCCGTAGGTGAGTACTGGTAAAACACAGCTATTATACACTTTTCTCTTTAGGGATAATGGCAACTTGCTCTTCATGATCTGAGGTTCCTCCCAAACGGAACCCAGCCCATTCTCATGATCATGATCAGTCTCATGATCCGGATCCGCGGTAACTACCTGTCCTAAGTAGATCTGTTCCCTCACAACTTCCAGTGCCTCGCTACCTATCCTAAACTGCTCTTCTCTTCCTGAGACTGTTAAAAATTAGTTTTCTGCAGATTAATTTTGAGACCCGACTTTCTGCTTTGCCTCTCTGGGTCAGTCAGCATGCATTGCAAATGGTCCCCTGAGTTACAAAGCAAGCCAATATAATCGCAATCGCAATCGCAAGTTACTAACGTATATTTCATCAATTCTTATCCCCAGTTCTTCCCAATCCGGGTCTCTGAATACCTGCTGTAAGCACGCTGTGAATAGCATTGGAGAGATCGTATCACCCTATCTGATGCCTTTCTTTATTGGGATTTGGTTGCTTTCTTTATGGAAGACTGCGGTGGCTGTGGAGCCGCTATAGATATCTTTCAGCATCTTTACATACGACTCATCTACACCATGATTCCGTAATGCCTCCATGACTGCTGTGGTTTCGACCTAATCAAACGCTTTCTCGTAATCAATTAAAGCTATATATAAGGGTTCATTGTATTCCGCACATTTCTCTATCACCTGATTAACAGTGTAAATATGGTCTATTTTTGAGTAGCCTTTACGGAATGCTGCATGGTCCTTTGGTCGATAGAAGTTTAAGGTGTTCCTGATTGTATTTGTGATTACCTTAGTAAATACTTTGTAGGCAATGGACGGTAACCTGACTTTTCTATAATTTTTCAAGTCTTTGGCGTCCCCTTTCTTATGGATTAGGATTGTGTTTGCGTTCTTCAAAGATTCCGGTATGCTCTAAGTGATGAGGCATTGCGTATACAGGGTTGCCAGCTTTTCTAGGACAATCTGCGCACCATCCTTCAACAAATCTGGTGTTAGCTAGTCCTCCCCAGCCGCCTTCCCCCTTTGCATAGCTCCCAAGGCTTTCTTTACTTCTTCCGGCGTTACTTGTGGGATTTCAAATCCTTCTAGACTATTCTCTCTCACATTATCGTCGTGGGTGCCACTGGTACTTTATAGATCTCTATAGAACTCCTCGGCCACTTGAACTATCTCATCCATATTAGTAACGATACTGCGGCTGTGTCTCTTAACGCAAACATCTGATTTTTGCCTATTCCTAGTTTCTTCTTCACTGCTTTTAGGCTTCCTCTGTTTCTGAGAGCATGTTCAATGCTGTCCATACTATACTTCTTTATGTCAGCTGTCTTACGCTTGTTGATTAACTTGGAAAGTTCTGCCAGTTATATTCTAACTGTAGGGTTAGAGGCTTTCATACATCGGCGTTTCTCGATCAGATCTTTCGTCTGCTGCGATAGCTTACTGGTATCCAGTCTAACGGATTTACCACCGATTTCTATTGCACACTCCGTAATGACGCGTATTAGATTGTTGTTCATATCTTCAACACTAAGATCATCTTCCTGAGTTAAAGCTGAATATCTGTTGTATAGCTTGATCCGGAATTTCTCAATTTTCCCTCTTACCGCTAGCTCATTGATGGGCTTCTTATGTACCCGCTTCTTCCGTTCCCTCCTCAAATTTAGGCTAATTCGAGTTCTAAACGTCTTATGGTCATTGCAGCGCACCTTGCCGAGCACGTCAAAATCTTGTATGATGCCAGGATTAGCGCAGAGTGTAAAGTCTATTTCATTTCTTGTCTCGAGATTCGGGATCCTCCACGTCCACTTTCCGCTATCCCGATTGCGGAAGAAGGTATTCATTATCCGTACCTTATTCTGTTCTGCAAAGTCCTCTAATAACTCTCCCCTGCTATTCCTAGAGTATATGCCATATTCCCCCACTGACTTGTCTCCAGCGTGCTTCTTGCCTACCCTGGCATTGAAGTCGCCCATCAGTATATTGTATCTTGTTTTGACTTTACCCATCGCCGATTCCACGTCTTCATAAAAGCTTTCGACTTCCTGGTCATCATGACTGGATGTAGGGGCGTAGACCTGTAGAACCTTCACTTTGTACCTGTTATTAAGTTTCACAACAAGACCGGCCACCCTCTCGTTAATGCTATAGAATTCCTGTATGTTACCTGCTATTTCCTTATTAATCAGGAATCCGATTCCTAGTTCTCGTCTCTCCGCTAAGCCCCGGTAGCACAGGACGTGCCCGCTTTTTAGCAGTGTATATGCTTCTTTTGGCCTCCTAACTTCACTGAGCCCTATTATATTCCATTTACTGCCCTCTAATTCCTCCAATAGCACTGCTAGACTCGCCTCACTAGATGACGTTCTAGCGTTAAACGTTGCCATGTTCCGATTCCAATGGCGTACTGTACGGCCGCCATCGTTTTGCTCACTACTTCTCTTAATGGTTGCTTAGATTTTGGGCCCAGTTTCTTTATTACCATAATTGGGATACCATCAGGTCCTCTCGACTTGCTACTAGGAACCCTGTCCTCTGCCCTTTCCCAATCATTTTATTCAAGTAGAGCCACTGAACTAACGGTTGTATCCTCGTCTGATAGAGTACATACACCATTTCGTTGTCCTTTAAATTTTTCTGTCATCATTGTTCTTTCATGTTCCATTGCTTCTCCTTCTATCCAAATACCTTGAGTTGCTCATGTAGGCTAGTTTGTCTCATTACTCAAGGATTTCTTAGCTGCTTTTCTATTCTTCTTGTTTACTTCCGACAACCATTGGGTCCTCTTTCTTCTAATTTTCTCATTGATCAAATGGGATTCTGCCCTTCTACAGTTTAAGAAGTTATCCCATTTTATGTCGGTATCAGCTTCTTGTTCACACGTCTGCTTAGACTATCTATGTTCCCTGGATGCCTCCTGACGTTTCTGTATGACCTCCTTAACCACCTCATCCCACCAGCTCTTGGGTATCCGGAGTGGTGCACCGCTTCATCGGGTAGATGATCCCAGTCTTTCGCTGTTTGAACGAAGGAAGAGTTAAGATGAGCGGTGGTGCGAGCTGGAGGGGGATAAACAGCCTTTGAATGGCTATGACGGGATGAAGTTCTGGTTCACGGAATTTGACGGGATGAAGATTTGGTTGACATGTCCCTCACAGGTGAGGAAATTACTGCCATTTTTATTGTTATACGAATTTCTCTCTTTTTCTTTAGCAGAGTTTACAAGTTTCCGTCTTCTTTTCCCTTTCGGTCTCAGTCGTACCTTAGCAAGCTCTAGCTCAAATAGCCCTGTTAAAATTGTGTCGTCTGCTATCAAGAAGTCATCAGCCAGAACGAGGAGCGCAGGTAGGGAGGCTCTGGAATGCTGGCAATAAGGACCATCTGGCAAATGCTCTTGCGCAAAAAACTTGCAAGAAAGCGCGCAGACCAGTTTTTACGTCCTGTCTTTCAGGCGTCGTTTACCAGACACCTTTCATCGTATGGTAAAACGTACATAGTGCAGCGGTGGCGTAGAGGAAGAACACCCGCCTCGCGTGCAAGAGGTCCATGGTTAGAATCCCGGTGCCGGCAATTTTCCATCGGACTTTTTTTTAAGAATCGGCGTGTTGATAATATCAATTGCATAAAACAGGCCTGGAGTGTGGCCTGATCCCGGTGACCAGAACCGGTAACGCACTCGCTCACCAGAGCAGGATTGGCCACCCTGGTGCAGTACTGGGCCACAACCTCCTATATGAACACAACAATCAAACCCTGGCCCTCAGTCCCCAGCAGCTGCGAAGCAACTGACCACGGCGGCGGTCAGACCTGCGACGCAGCAGAGGGTGCTAAGAATCCCTGGCTCCGGACAGGCCGCCATTGGAATATGAACCTGGCAATTAACGTTTAACGCTAGAACGTTATCTAGTGAGGCGAGTCTAGCAGTGCTATTGGAGGAATTAGAGGGCAGTAAATGGGATATCATAGGGCTCAGTGAAGTTAGGAGGCCAAAAGAAGCATATACAGTGCTAAAAAGCGGGCACGTCCTGTGCTACCGGGGCTTAGCGGAGAGACGAGAACTAGGAATCGGATTCCTGATTAATAAGGAAATAGCAGGTAACATACAGGAATTCTATAGCATTAACGAGAGGGTGGCCGGTCTTGTTGTGAAACTTAATAACAGGTACAAAGTGAAGGCTCTACAGGTCTACGCCCCTACATCCAGTCATGAAGACCAGGAAGTCGAAAGCTTCTATGAAGGCGTGGAATCGGCGATGGGTAGCGTGAAAACAAAATACACTATACTAATATGCGACTTTAATGCCAATGTAGGCAAGAAGCAGGCTGGAGACAAGGCAGAGGGGGAATATGGCATAGGCACTAGGAATAGCAGCGGAGAGTTATTAGTAGAGTTTGCGGAACAGAATAATATGCGGATAATGAATACCTTCTTCCGCAAGTGGCATAGCCGAAAGAGGACGTAGAGGAGCCCGAACGACGAGACTAGAAATGATATAGACTTTATAGTCTGCGCTAACCCTGGCATCATACAAGATGTGACGTGCTCGGCAAGGTGCGCTTTAGTGACCACAGGATGTTAAGAACTCAAATTAGCCTAGACCTGAGGAGGGAACGGAAGAAACTGGTACATAAGAAGCCGATCAATGAGTTAGCGGTAAGAGGGAAAATAGAGAAATTCCGGATCAAGCTATACAACAGATATTCAGCTTTAACTCAGGAAGATGATCTTAGTGTTGAAGATATGAACAACAATCTAATACGCGTCATTACGGAGTGTGCAATAGAAATCGGTGGTAAATCCGTTAGACTGGATACCAGTAAGCTATCGCAGGAGACGAAAGATCTGATCAAGAAACACCAATGTATGAAAGCCTCTAACCCTACAGCTACAATGGAACTGGCAGAACTTTCTAAGTTAATCAACAAGCGTAAGACAGCTGACATAAGGACGTATAATATAGATATATTGAACAAGCTCTCAGAAACGGGGGAAGCCCAAAAGCAGTGAAGAAGAAACTAGAAATTGGCAAGAATCAGATGTATGCGTTAAGACACAAAGCCGGCAATATCATTACTAATATGGATGAGATAGTTCAAGTGGCTGAGGAGTTCTATAGAGATTTATACAGTACCAGTGGCACCCACGACGATAATGGAAGAGAAAATAGTCTAGAGGAATCCAAAATCCCACAGATAACGCCGGAAGAAGTAAAGAAAGCCTTGGGAGATATGCAAAGGAGAAGGGCAGCTGGGGAGGATCAGGTAACAGCAAATTTGTTGAAGGATGGTGAACAGATTGTTCTAAAGAAAC
The DNA here is from genome assembly GCF_050947875.1 of Dermacentor variabilis. Taxonomy (NCBI): domain Eukaryota; kingdom Metazoa; phylum Arthropoda; class Arachnida; order Ixodida; family Ixodidae; genus Dermacentor; species Dermacentor variabilis. The sequence continues at coordinate 42,462,730 of NW_027460291.1, forward strand.
TGGCTACCCTATATACGCAATGCCTCATGACCTCGAGCGTACCGGCGTCTTAGAAGAACGCTACCATAATCCTAATCCATAAGAAAGGGGACACCAAAGACTTGAAAAATTATACACCTATCAGCTTACTGACAGTTGCCTACAAAGTATTTACTAAAGTAATCGCAAATAGAACCAGGAACACCATAGACTTCTGTCAATCAAAGGACCAGGCAGGATTCCGCAAAGGCTACTCAACAATAGACCATATTCACATTATCAATCAGGTGATAGAGAAATGTGCGGCATATATAACCAACCCTTATATGTAGCTTTCATTGATTACGAGAAAGCGTTTGATTCTGTCGAAACCTCAGCAGTCATGGAGGCATTAGGGAACCAGGGTGTAGACGAGCAGTGTGTAAAAATACTGAAAGATATCTATTGCGGCTCTACAGCCATCGTAGTCCTCCATAAAGAAAACAACAAAATCCCAATAAAAAAAGGCGTCAGGCAGAGAGATACGATCTCTCCAATGCTATTCACAGCGTGTTTACAGCAGGTATTCAGAGACCTGGATTGGGAAGAATTGGGGATAAAAGTTAATGGAGGATACCTTAGTAACTTGCGATTAGCTGATGATATTGCCTTGCTTAGTAACTCAGGGGACCAATTGCAATGCATGCTCACTGACCTGGAGAGGCAAAGCAGAAGAGTGTGTCTAAAAATTAATCTGCGGAAAACTAAAGTAATGTTTAGCAGCCTCGGAAGAGAACAGCAATTTACAATAGGTAGCGAGGCACTGGAAGTGGTAAGGGAATACACCTACTAAGGACAGGTAGTGACGGCGGAACCGGATCAAGAGACGGAAATAATCAGGAGAATAAGAATGGGAAGGGGTGCGTTTGGCAGGCATTCTCAGATCATGAACAGCAGGTTGCCATTATTTCTCAAGAGAAAAGTGTATAATAGTTGTGTTTTACCAGCACTCACCTATGGGGCACAAACCTGGAGGCTTACGATAAGGGTTCTACTCAAATTGAGGACGACGCAACGAGCTATGGAAAGAAGAATGATAGGTGTAACGTTAAGGGATAAGAAAAGAGCAGATTGGGTGAGGGAACAAACGCGAGTTATTGACGTCCTAGTTGAAATCAAGAAAAAAAAAATGGGCATGGGCAGGACATGTTGTGAGGAGGGAAGATAACCGATGGTCTTTAAGGGTTACGGACTGTATTCCAAGAGAAGGGAAGCGTAGCAGGGGGCGGCAGAAAATTAAGTGGGCGGATGAGATCAAGAAGTTTGCAGCGACGACATGGCCACAATTAGTACATGACCGGGGTTGTTGGAGAAGTAGGGGAGAGGCCTTTGCCCTGCAGTGGGCGTAACCAGGCTGATGATGATGATGATGATGAAAACGTACATTTGCACAAACCGTAATGTCTTTAATGAACGAGCTAGCCAGCACGCAGGTTATAAGTAAGGTCAGATTCGGCGGGCCATTTGTCGAGCCAAGTATGACAGTGCAAATTCCAATTCCATTTTTGTAGCACCAAGTGTTTTCTTCGCTCGTAACAAAGATCACCTGTCAATTGAAATAATGGAAGCCATGGCGAGTGGAAGCGTACAACGGTGACGTTAGCAACCCTTCACTTTACCTCGCAGTGAAAGAGAAGCGATATATTTGACAAGAGCTGAGGCAAGTAAAGTGAAAACAAGCACCAGCGCTGTCAGACTGGCATACATGCCTCTGTTCTCTCTGATTAACTCGTGAAATGAATTGATGTGTGTGCGTGTGTGTGTGTGTGTGTGTGTGTGTGTGTGTGTGTGCGTGCGTGTGTGCGTGCGTGCGTGCGTGCGTGTGCGTGCGTGCGTGTGTGTGTGTGTGTGTGTGTGTGTGTGTGTGTGTGTGTGTGTGTGTGTGTGTGTGTGTGTGTGTGTGTGTTTGTGCGCGCGTGCGTGTGTGCGAGCGAGCGCGCTTTTAGCCCTGCCACAAGACGCACACCCCTTTTTGCGTCCGACTTTCATTCTTTACTGTTGTCGCCGCATTGCTGTTTCTTTTCCATTTTTGTTTGCTTATTTTGGAGGCAACGCTTTCTGTGCCAAAACTTTCAGAGGTAAGCGCTCCAGCACTTCTCAATCTGGCCGGCAATTAAATTTACGTAGAAATTTTGCGTGTGAATTTAGCATTTGCATCTACACGTCCCTTTTAGTTACGGTGCCTTAAGATAACGATTTCTGTTAAAACACGACGAAGGCGGGAGATGCAAATTCGAGAGAAAAACGAGAACAAGGTACTCGCGGGGGCCAACGTTTCGACAAGTGCGCATGTCTTTTTCAAGGCGACCAATGTTTTCTTCGGGTCAGTATATATTAGGTAGGGTTCTTCTAAAGGGGAGAGGCGGCAAGACGGGTGGGTGATGCAACGACCGAAGGTGGCTTAGTGGCGAGGGTGTGGAATTGGGAACAAAGGAGTGCTGTGCACAAGGCCGGTGACACAGCCGTGTGCACAGCAGCTCTCGATTACATGCGTCGCTGGTGGTCGCGGGCTATCGTGTCTCTGAAAGAGATAATATAAGGAGGGGCAGAAAACGGTTCTCGCGAAAAAAAATTTATACTAAAATACTGAAATAGAATAAATATATAAATAAAAGAATACAATAAGAACCACTATGCAACCAAACTAAGTGTTCTTGCCTATAGCTTGAAATTCAGCATATCGAAGAGATTCTAAAGCTGTATTTGAAACATTTATGCTTATTGGTTGCAATGTCTTGAACTTATGGATTTAGGTAGGATTCGCTCTATTTTTTTCTAGTTCAGAACGGAAAATTGTCCCTAAGATGTAGAATTTAAGTTCATCAAAGTTATGATCTGGTTGGTTGAAATGCTCGACAACGGCTTTGGGAAGCTTTTTAGCTGTGTCAGCGTGATGTCCGTTTAATTTGACGTTCATTGATAGTCCCGTTTCACCGATATATTTTTTCTAATAGCAGGAACAATAAGGCCTATATATAAATCGCATCCGAACTTGTACACGGAAATCTGGTTCTCACTTCATATGTAGGAATATTTGCGCTGCTTTTATCTTAATGTCAATTTGAAGGTGCCTGTTGGTTTTGCATCTGGGGCAACAACATGCTTTTATTAAGGGGGAATGATGTTGGCTGACTTTTGCGTGCGCTGACATGTGTTTAAAGATCCTGCTGCGGTGATAGGTAACCCTTGGTACATCCGGGAACGCTTTTCTCAGACGCTCGTTACTTTATAAGATTGGGTGGTATTTTGGTAGGATGTTGCTTATCTTGGGAGGGCGTTAGCATATTTTGTAATAAAGGCTGGCGGTCTGTCAGATTCGGGTATAAGCTGCTTCTTAGGTAATTCCGACTCTCTCTCCAATCTCTACGCTCTCGTTGCTCTCGATATCATAAGCTATGTCGAGAGCAACCTGGGGATAGTTTCTTTCAGCTAGCGTTGTTTTAAGGTGATTTAGGTGATGGATATAATTGTTGTCTTCGCTGCAGATTCTCCTTATTCGTTTCGCTTGTGCGACAAAAATTCATTGCTTGGAGTGTCACGGGTGATTTACTGTTGTGCACTGAATATTGCTGGCTATCTGCACGCTTCCGTTAAAGTGTAATTCTCAGTCTTCAATTTTTTATGTGGACTGTCGTGTCCAGGAAGTTTATTTGACTGGGAGAGTGGGGAGCAGTCAATTTACCACTGGCGTGAAGGAATTGAACTTGGTAAATAAGTCGGCTAACGCGCTTGTGCCGTGTTCCCATATTGTTAATACGTCGTCAATGTAACGCAGCGAGGTGTGGGGCTTTGATGGGTAGGATTTCAACAGGTCTGCGTCAAGCTGTCCCGTGAAAGTATATGCATACAGGGGAGCAAATGATGTTCCCATGATAGTGCCGGAAGTTTGCAGGTAGTAAATAAAAGCCAATTCGAAATAGTTGAACGTGACAACTAACCTAAGGAGGCAGAACTAAACTTTCACTTGTTAGTCAGCCAAGTGTCTACCTTTTTTTTATATCCAGTCTAAACTTAACTTCCACGCTATACATATATCATGAAATAGCTAAAAGGAAACCGTCGTTGGTGTCCATGGTGTCAGAGCGCAGATAAAACAAAAGCATATTCGTAAAATATAATGTCCTTCTCATAGATATCTGCTGTTGAAGGTGCACGAGCGATAGATGTCAGCAAAGCACAAAGAAGAAGCGGAGCTAGCGATGTCCCACCAGCCGGTCTTTGTGGAGCAGATGAAGAAAAAAAGCAGCTGGACTGCAACTAGGCATCATAAAACCAATTTGTCTTACTTTCAATGTCGTCAAATTATTAGAAAGGATTGTTCGCGCCCGTATAACAAACCTTATGCAGGATGATACACTTAGTCCTTGTCAAAGTTGATTTCGTCCCGGGCACTCCATATGGTGCGCCCATGTATATCTAGAAATCGGCATTAAACTTGTTCGCCGCAAACGGGAGCACACAGCTTTGGTGACGCCAGTTGCAGCAAAAGCATGGAACTCTGTAGAATATCGTACTCTGTTGAATAAACTTCCGTCTACGAATTTCACGAAGTATATGACCACTTGTATATATGAACTTATGAGAGATAGAGATTTTTATTGCTATGAATGCGGTATTTCGACGTCTAAACTCAGGTGACAAGAGATGAACCACAGAGTGCCGTTCTTTCCCGTATCTTATTAAACATATTGTTGGGTACAAGTGGTCACAGATTGCGTGCCCGTGTCTAACCCGAGATGGCGGCCATCACCACCGCAGCCGCAGCGCCGCTTACAAGGCGATAGGGAGGAAAGCTCCCCATTGTTGCTGACCTAGTAGGACCGGTTGGTCATGTGGGTAGCCAGATCGTGACGAGGGACGAAGTGGCCTCGGCGAGGAGCAGAGTGGTTTGGGAGGCAGAGCAGCGTCGTCGTGCACCGGGAGACAGCTGAAGATGTGGTCGGCAGGCTGAAACCCCCAGGCCGAAGTCTTCGCCGGTAGATCGACAGACGGTGCAGGTCCGTCAAGATCGTCGGCAGCGAGGTAGCAGCAGCCCGACGCTTCTTCAGATCGGGATCTCGGCGAGCACGCCACAGATAAGCCTCGTGTTCCAACCTGCTCTCAGAACTTCCCGCCGGACATTTTCTATTTATTCACGTTTCATCTTTCATTTAATTATTGATCGCGTGTTGATTTTTGTATATTCTGTTAGTGTAGTGTTGCCCGCGTTTATTGTCACATGTATTTTTCATTTCTAACGGGTATTTTTCGGCTATTTCGCGAGTGTTGTTAATTTCCACGTGGTGAGGTTCGTGTCGCGTGTCGCGTCAGAGTGTGTTGTGTGTGACCTGCACGCCTTCCGCAAAGCTTTGCACCGTCTGCTTGTAACTTGCTTATTCTTTTTTTTTGTAATAATGTCACTGGCATGACTTCATTTTATTACACTGAGTGCTTGGTTTTAAGCCGCCTCCCGTCTCATGCCTGTTGTCCACGGTCTATCCATGCCTGTCATCCACGGACCTTATCGCCGGTCAGCAGTAGAACCACCCATAAAGGCACGCAGATTGCGTTTGTTGTCGCTCAGTCCCGTCTGGTTCCCCCCTCCCCCGGAGAGTGCCAGTAATCATACCCCAATCTTTGACACAATTCCTTTGTCTCTGGAAATATACGCTTATGGTTAGGCCGACGACATCGCATCTTTTACACCCGCAACTAATGTACATTCACTACAACGGTTATTGAAGAATTACTTATGAATGCTTGAGACATGGCTGGAGTGGTTACACACGTCGTTAAATCTTAGGTGCATATATCTCTACAAATACCGCCCAGAAATCATTCCTCAAATCTACCCTCAAGGGAACATCGGATTCTCCCGCAGCAAAGCTGGTATAGCTTGAGAGCTATAACCCGAGCAGAGCGGTAACAAATGGAAGCATGGTGCGCAGCAGAAATGTCCTCCGTAGGGATCTTTCAAGGAAGACCAAGAATATCTGTTCCCTAGTAGATCCAAGCAGTGGTAGCATAGTCGATTCACCAGATGGAGTTCTTGAGCTGGCGAGGCCGTTCTATAGGAATTTATATGCTGAACTTGCTGCGACGCCAGCTGTTTTTCCATTTGTTACCCCAGCTGAGCCGCTGGGAGTTTCCCACTCAGCCATATGTAGTTGACGAAGAGCTCTTTTCGGCTTTGAAGACTATGAAGCATAATCGCAGTAGAGGATTCGATGGTTTGACAGCTGAATTTGACTTTAAGTTCAGGCAACTGTTAGGGAAGCCTTTCACATCACTGGGGAATAGGCTGCTCAGTAAAGAGACTTCCGCTGTCCCTAATAGATGTGATAATCACTACCCTTTGCATGGATGAGTCCAGTAGCAACGATCTAAGACAATGGCGTCCTTTCGCACTTCTGAACTGCGATTACAAGGTCAAAGCAAGGTGTCTTTGTAGCGGTTCACTCCAGTGCTTAATGCTGTTTTGGGCCCCTTTCAGGCATATTACGTCCAGGATCGTTCCACTTTTTCGCCAAAATGAATCCGGAGTCCTCAATTAGAGCGTGCCTCATGGTCAAGTTTTGTTTTTGGCACGTAAAATCGCTAAATTTCACTGTTAATAATAAAATAAAACAATATAACTACTGCCCTGGCGGACAGAGACAAGATCTCGTGACTCAGTCATAAAACATCTCGCCGAGCAAGTACACGAGAGTCTACGCAGTTTTTGAAATGAAGCACGATCGCAGGACTCATTCGCAAAATTTTGCTCACAATTTTGAGCCACTTTGTGTTGCATATATATAAAGCTGTTACTGACCAGAAAGAACTTTAAATTTTTCCATTGAGAAGCGGTTTATCTCAAACATTAGTTCTACCCTGCTATAATATTTTCCCCAAACGTAAAGACTGCTTTACATTTTTTTCCTGCAAGTGAATCTCATTACCAATTTCTCTGGCAAAAAAATATTTGTGTCTAAAATAACATTTAATTACGCCTTTGTACCATTACTCATCCCCCCCCCCTTTATTTTTTCCTTCCGTGTTTGGTGCTCCCGCTACGTACTTAATAGGTCAAATACCTGCCAGCCTCAACTTGTCAATTTTCTTGTTTTCAATACATATGGCGCGCGTGCAGAACGAGGTATATTGAAAACTCTTATCTAAGCAGACGTAATGTAACCTGTTTTTATAGCGCTAATTCTTATCGCTAGACAAATGTCGCCCGGAAAATGTCCTCGCTATCCCCGGCAGAAGGAAAGGATGAAAGAGTTACGCTGAGCCTATTAACTTCCAGGGTTGAGCTGTGTCAGCACGGACATAACTAAGTTTAAATTAATTAATCTTGCGAACGTCAGCATAGCAGCACATCACTACGAAACTTTGTTTTGCCCAATCGTTTTTGTCCGCCCTTCGATCAGACGTTCCAGAACGGATTTCAGGTCAATGCTGCTAAACCAATGCATGCATCAAACACGCACCGTAGCGACCACTTCGTTTCCTGAGAATGTCATAAAACGTCTTTCGTGATATACAGCTGGGCAGCAACAGAATTGCAATGTCGGCAACACGCAACACGCCGCAGGCCCTGGTGAGACAAACACATGAAGTACCACAGTGCAGACGCAGTAGCCGAAGGCCAAATGCCGCTTTTCATTGTCTTAAAAGGACCGGCTGCTGCTAGGGTTCCCGATGTCCTCATCGCCCGCCGCACTGTACAGAGTGCAGACAACCGCGGTGTCTTCTACGGCGTTGGCCATTTCCCTAGAGATGCGGCGTAGAGATGCGTTGTCGGCGCTCATGTGCATAGTGTGCGGTTTTGCGCTATATTACTGGCCTTCCCCTAGCTCCACTGGTGTCTGGTGTTTGTAATAACAGAGCCACGCATAATTTTTTTATTTATTCACCATCAGGAACGACGGAGTGTAGCTTGGACCACGGAGAATGACTGAAAAGAAATACCGTTGGAATGCAATCTTTACAATATATCGACCCTGTTCACACAAATAAATTAAGGCCCACTTTAGCACCCCAATTAGAGACGCATCTTATGTCAAGGATGATTCGTGTGGCTACCATATCGCCAATACTTCTACTGCTATGATCTAATAAATAAATGTGGTCGCGACCACTGCCATAGTGATCACATTAAGAAACCTTACATTTTCTTGCCACGTGTTCTTACTCACTACGCGTGAGTACATTCAACTAGATATAGTTTGTCCCCAATGAGAAAATGTTGCGCAGAAAATACGAGTAGCCGTAATCAGCACCGGCGTTCACCTAACTCGTGCATAAGCACTCTACTCCGCACTTTCTTTCTCATCGTAGAATGTTAAAGTCATTGCATGCAACAAGTATAAAACAGAAAATGACAGTTTTTCGGGAATATATTCATGCAATGGAGCAAGAAGCTTGAGCAGTATTATTGCGTTTGGAGTTATCGCAGGTAGGTTAGATCATGGTCCTCAAACTGCCAGCTTGCGCGACCAATTTTTTTTAAAGGAGAGTAGAACGATTCATTCGTATGGTAGAACGGTAGCCAGTGCCATCAAGGTACGAAACTGGCATGTTTTATTACGGGTATTGAACTGCGAGGGAAGCTCCCGTGCTTTTTTGAGTTTATCTCCCGAACCAGCTGGTCATTGTGCTTTTCTTTGTTTTTTTCAGCTGGTCCGGGAGATAACGGTGGCAACCGAGATTGCCAGACGTCGTGACCAATGCCTTAGCACGCCGTCCTTGTTACTAAGAAAAAAAAGAACTTCAGCTTTTGCGCGTACAACCGCTATCTTGAGCGCAAAAAAAAAAGAAGCGTGTTTCCCATTAAGTGCAATCACGAGACTTCGACACGTGTGGGCGATGGTATAAGAAGCCGTGTTTCTTTCAAATAAACGTTGAAAGTCAACGCTTGTGGTGTGGTTTTGTCGTCTCGTGTCCCGTCTACGTTTTGCGCTGTTAACACCAGGATGGAAAACCAACAAGCTTAAGCTGCTATTCTAGCGAAATACTAACGCGACCATGGCAGTGATAGAGACGTAAAAACGCAGTTTTACGCTGAAAACTTGGAGCAGAAGATGGACCTATGGAGTCTCCTGCGGTTTTCGAAGAAACATGTTCCCACATGCAGTCTGGGCATAGAGTTTTTTTTTTTGGGGGGGGGGGGGAAATGACATAGTTCGGCCCAGCTCGTGGCAGTAGGTAAGAACCCTCGGTCCTGATTTTATCCTCCGATAGGCTGCAGCAAGATGAATGAATGAATATGCAAGTCATTCGTTAGCGAGACCACAACACGTTTCACGCACAGGAGTGGCATGTGAATACATGCCGCTGTCTTGAGTCAAGGACCTGCGCAAGCAAGAACAAGGGCAAGGCGGCACGAAACGGGCAACGCTGCTTGTACGCGTGGGCTTAAAAAAATTAAAATTAAATTGTGGGGTTTTACGTGCCAAAACCACTTTATGATTATGACGCACGGCGTAGTAGAGGACTCCGGATTTTTCGACCACCTGGTGTTGTTTAACGTTCACCTAAATCTAAGTACACGGGTGTTTTCGCACGTCGCCACCACAGAAATGCGGCCGCCGTGGCCGGGGTTTGATCCCGCGACCTCGGGCTCAGCAGCCTCTGAGCAACCACGGCGGGTGCGCGCGCTTCCTCGGCCTCGTAAAACATTGGGTGCTCTTAGTCAACAATTAAGATGCCAGTCAACTATTACGCACAGCAGCCTTAACAACCTTGAAAACAAAAATTACGGAAAAAAGAAGAGTAAACGAGACCTATAACTGAACTACAGGTAGCGCAGGCGACATGGAGCAATAGGTTTATTTTTCGGGGAAATTTCCGCGGCTGGTCGTTCATGTCAACCCATTTTCACTTAGGCCTGATTGATAATCACAGCTCCTTTAGAAGTCATTATATATAGGTTCTCGTATTTTATCAATGAAATTTTTTGATAAAAAGGAACCTAAGGAGCTGCTAAAAATGCTGAAGTGCCATCGGAGACAGCGTAGCCTGACCGACCGTGTTGTTTTTCTCCCTGCTTTACTTACTTCATGGTTGGGGCACCCACGCCGGCAACACAGCAACACAATGCACTCCATCGAAACATGCGCATATATGCTTACAAGCAGGACACGCCCACATGCCCTTCTACCTAAGCGTCTAAAAATGGGGGACTTCACTACCTGCAGCCTTGCTTCTCGTTAGCTGGAAGCAACCACTGTTTTTTACGGAGAGCATCGTTTTCTCCAAATCCGTAAAAAATAAATAAAGAGAACCACATTACTTGAAATGTTGCCTGAACAGTTTTTACTACCTTACCCGCACACCATGTGCCAGTGATACCGTTTCATGTTAGAAAAAAACGTAGGCATGCGGACGCATACATAAACAGAAGGAAACGGACAACAGAAATACTAACTGTCAACTGAAAAGTCGCACAGTGGCGGAAAAGAAGGCGCGCACAAAACTTAACGGTGCATATTGAAGAATGGCAGCACCCTCCGCCAAACTTAACTGCGCAGGCTCATGAAATGCAGCTCCAACCGTTACTCAGGGACAGGATGAAAATAAAGAGGAACTGTCGCGCCTTAACATCTATCTGACGGTTGTCGCTGCACTGTGGCACAGCAATACTTACCCTCATTCAAGTTTTCAGTCATTTAAATCACATCTCGAGTTGCTGAACAACACAGCGTTAGAGGAAAATCGCACCCATCATGAGGTATGTTTCTCATTAATCGTTACACGTTAACAGTCTCAATCTACCGCTTTTTATACATTTTACACCCATGAAATGAATAACTTTGGAGAGGGAGTGCCTACTTGCCGGGCACCATTCTTAATCTATATTGTCCCACTTTTCTTGTGTGTGCAGCTATGTGACTAGTCCATATCTGGAGTCAGTAATCAATATGCACGCGTAAAAGCGAGAATTTGTAAAAACAAAATTCAGGCCTGGTGCAATGCTCTAACTCGACAACAAATACGGCAACAAAACGACGCAAGGTTTCGCGCATACAAGCGTTTCCCCGTTCTTTTTTCATTACAGTCTTGCCGCGTGTCCACTGCAGGAAGCTAAGTTTCGGGGTAACGCTAAATTTACGCAACACTTTGAAGTGCGAACGGGTTAGTTCGGTGTAATATTTCACGTGCAATTATCCTCTTAATGCACACGGTGTGCAATCGCGAGCAAAAGTTGAGACAACATTAGCGACTAAAAAAAATTACGAACACCCAACGCACATGTGTGAATCTATATGAAGCAAAGTTTTAGTAAAACAGTTAAATAAACGCTGTGCATCTATCGTCCATGAGTACAATTGTGCTCGCTTTGACCCTTTTCAAGGTGTAACCTAATGGAATGTGGTCCGCAAAGCTTACAGCTTTATAGTAATGCAATTTTTGTGCTTTAAGGGAAGCTGAAACGGTTTTAAATTTTCATGAATTGCTGGGATTGGGAAGAACAGACCTAATAATTTACGGTTCCGAATTTTTTTCTTCGTTTTGTTAATATAAGGGGCGGAAATCGCTTTCTAAATCCCCCCCCCCCCCGCTGATGCGCCCCCATCGCTTCCCGGAGCGCCGGGTGAGGTGGTTGCCAGAGGAGAGAACCGGCGCGAGTGACGTCATTCGCAGGGACCGAGCTGCCGGACCGGCGTGCTGCCATGCCTCTTTCCGTCCTGCGCTTTAGGGAACGACGCTTCGAGAGATCTGCCGCCGCCGCTCACGTTTGTTTTCTTTTGCGATTTTCGTAAACTGTTCTTTCCTTCTGTGCTGCGTGAGTGCCTACAGCCAAGGGCTCCCAACATGCCCTCGTTCTGTGCAGCATTCGGCTGCGCGAACACAGGCGGGCGAGACGATGTGGTGTTTCACAGGTTCCCGAAGGACAAGAAGCTTGCAGCGCAGTGGGTCTGTGCGGTGAGGAGAGGTAAGTTCGCGCCGACGAAATCAACTGTGCTGTGCTCGGACCATTTCCGTGACAGTGGCAACCATCGTAGCTTGACAACGATACATCATACCTTATCGTTGCACCTGAGGTATGAAAAGGAGTATAGACTTGCCTAGTGACATCCCACGTACGGTTGCAGTTATCGTGTTTACCACACGGCGGAGCTAAAACTGCCTAATATCTTTATGTCAACACTAGCGTGCAGCACGCATACCAATTCTTGATCGAGCCACAATCGCAAAGCCGTCGAACCATAGTATGAATATTCCACATACAATACCTCTGGCCATCTCTGGATATGTATGATAAGCAACTTCAATGACAGTACCTCGCAGCACTGCATGTGCGCGCTTTGAAACGCGGCACTTATGTTCGCGATTGTGTATCAACACTCAAAAAACCACGGGACTTTAGAGAAGCAGCGGCAAGGCGCTTGACATCGCGGAATTGCACCCATGTTTACAATCTAATCAGAAGTTAGTGCTTCGGCATTCTTCCAGCAGCAAGTTCCCAGTGACACTTTAGCGCATTTTTTCTCTCGTCATTGAAACGTGCTGCTACATGAAAAAAAAACAAAAACATACGTACCAGCTAAGATTTCCAACGCGCGAGAACATATCGCTCTCGCTTTTGGCACACTCAACATCGTCGTTGCCGCCGTTTCCGCCATCGTTTTCCGTATCGGCTGTCGGTTCGAACTTGTATGGCGAAAATACAAACTGTCCGAGACAGCAAGAACGTTCCATAATGCTTACAACTCAGCTATAAAGCCAGAACAGAATAGCGTGCTACGCTCTGAAACTGCAAAGCCGACCGGCGACTGCCCCGAATGACGTCACAGCGGCCCCGACCAATCACGGGCGACAGCGGCGTTCGCGCGATGCCCTGAGGCGCTGGTGCGCGCTTTCTTGAAAAAACAGCCGCTTGCGTTTGTTTTCGCCCTTTTTGAACCAGATATTCGTGTTCAGGAGACTCAAAACTGTAGAATGCCGCAGAAAACTCATTTTCTTTTAAAGTGCTTCAGCTTCCCTTTAAGCACTGTATGGTTCACAGGCTTAATCGAAATGCAGTCTCAATCAGGCGGATGCACACTGCTAGACGTCTGCGCAGAAATGCCTACGAGGACAAAGGCTATGCATGACTCTTTTCGAGGGAAGACTGGGGATGACAAGTTCGTGAACAGAAAAGGTCGACACGTTTTAAAGATCATTTCGGGATTCTATACCTCTTTTGTCACAATGGGAGAATTCAGGAGAATTGGCCAGGAACTGGCACACACACACAGTGGCGCATATGGAAAGGCTACATCTCAGTGAATAAAGTAAATTGAAGAATCAGTCAATCACAATTCGCCATTTCATTAAGGTTGATTCCGCGATTTCTTCTGACGAGGAAACGTAGTGGCTATGAGTCACCAATAGGGACAATGCCTCTGGAATAATTTTTGCCGAGCTAAGAAGCGGACCGCTACACCCAGAGACATCAAGCGAAGTAACAGACAGTGTAATAGGTGCACGAAACGTGTCCTAATACAGAGGACAAACCACTTCTGTGATCTTGCCCAAATGTTTTTCAGAATGGTTCATGGCGTTCTTAGCACATCGCCAATTGATAGCTTCAATTGCCGGTCACGGCCACAGAATTTCCATAGTGCCTTAATGGGAAAACGCTCGCATATCCTTTCGTAGGTGCTATTTCAACCCCAGGCGGTCAAACTTCATCCGGAATACGCCAACTAAAGTGTCACACTTAATAATAGGGTGAATAAATCCCACAATCCCCCTTCATTCTTGTCTTTTTGTTACTTCAGCGCTGAAGGAGCGCTCAATTTAACGTATGTGACATTTACCCTACATCTCTGTCTCTCTTTTATATCACCAACATTTTCACCCTCATACGCTCATTCATGCGCTAAATCAGCCGTAGTACAATCGGTTCTCGTTACATACGGCTTCGTCATTCTTGCTCAAACATTGATATTTACTCATTTTGCGCTCTTCACCTGAAAAAGACATAGAGACTGTCGATAAACATTTTGCCTTCCTTCAAGCTTTCATGTGAGCGTGGTGTCCCTCAAATATTTGTATACAGCCCGAAAGAAAGTATGATTTAAGGAACATTAGGTGAACTTTCAAATTCTGACACAAAATTGCAGCTAGCTTCTTACTTCTCCCCATCACAACCTTTTCTGCACAGACTGCCACATATAATGTGACGTGCGGACGGGGGGTAAAAGACCTTTCGTAAAAGGCTGCCCCTATTCTCTCTACGTTACTCTCTATGGAACACGGAACGAGGACAGCTGCATTAATGAAGTGTTTGCCGATCAACTGGCAAAAAATACAGCGATGAGGACACTGACATGAAATGGTGACATACATAATGGAAGAAGGGATTGCGAACCTCGTTCGAAAAGCACCGAATAATTTTCTTTTCTGAGCTCGCATTAGTGAGGGATAATAAAAGCAAGTAAAACCCAAAGCTGGCGCGCTTCAGTATGATTTGGGAAAATCTTTAAACGATGTCAATCTAAGCTGGAGTAAACGTATTCTATACTCGTATTTATAAAAATATCAAGAGCGATGCCCGTCGCCTGCGTGCGAGGATCACGTGCGAGTAAAAGACGAAGAGGAAGCGTCCTTCCGCGTTCGATGCTGCACGAGACGCTGCACGAGAGCAACCAGCCAACCGAGCGAGAATCTCGGACACGATGGCCCCTTCAGCCGCTCTGCAGTCCTTCACGCGTTTCTGCAGGTTGCGAAGGCACCCTCACACAAGGCGTCAACAGCGCACTGCTGTCGTCCGCCGTCCAGTTTCACTCTGCATGCGAAGCCCTGCAGACGGGGCTACGCAGCGGGCTTCCACCGACCAGTTCTCGCTCTGGCTGTCTGGGCACCGCAAAGACTGCAGCAGGTGTCCTCCCCACGTCTTCCAGCGCAAGTGCCACCATGACGCCATGTCGGGCTTCACTCTGGGATCCGCAGCAGCAGCACCTGACAACTCCAGCATCCTACCGTGCTTCTGGTTTCGGCACGAAAGGCTGCACTCCTGCAGAGCCCTGGCAAGTAATGTTTATTCACTGGCCCTAGGTGTATCTAGCTGCCCTGCCGTCAAGTTCAGTTGGTTTGCAGAGGTAGCATGGTGCGTCACGGGATATCTTTATATTGAATCTAAGATGCGCCGTGCTGAATTCCTGCCCTTTAAGTGTTTGGGTATAAAACCTCTTCGCAATATTCATCAGTAAAAATGGAACGTTCTCTCATGTGTTTTTGTTTATTCATGTTATTCCTAAAGTTGGTGCGTTAGTGTAGGTAATTGTAAGTACGTGTCTATAACAGCCATTTCTCCCGTTTTACAGAGGTTAAGCCAGAAGAAACCTATAATCAAAGAAGTGCCCCTGTGTGCAGCCCATCTATCCATCGTCTTTGCAGATATTTTGTCCATGCAGTGACCGCTGTGAGTGAATAACAGTAGCAACTAATAGATGACGAGGTAATAAGCAGCCAGGGTAGCCCAGTGGCCATGTTGACGCTCTCCAAAGGCCCAGGTTGTGGGTTCGATTCTAGACGCTGTGGGTCAAATTCTGATATGGCGGAATACAAGAACGCTCTTGCAAGATTCTTTCGGTGTACGGTAAAGAACCTCGAGTAATATTTGGATGATAAGAGGACCGTAGTTTTCGCACGTAAAACCCCAGAAAAATGACTGCGGCAGTGAAATAAACGAAAAAATAATTTTATGTAAACGAATGGGTCATTGTGTGGTTGCGCAAACTGACAAAATAATGTAAAGCAGAATTTTCCTTCCTAATTTATCACGTGCTCCTCTGGCCACTAAACGCAATTAGACAGGCACTACTTAGCCAATAGCCAAAGACTAGCGCCTACACCTCTCTACGCCATGTGACATATAACTAACGCAGTGTGGCGAGCACGTTGCTGAAGTTTTGCCTGGACGGTTGTATAACCTTAAATTCACAGGGCTGTACGTTGCGACTATTTTCCGCGCAGTCCGTTAGGCTATTCTTGCACATTCACAATTCATTTTGACACGTATCAGGAATAGGATTGTTTTTTGGAAGTTTCAATTTCAATATGATCAAAACATCTTGGACCTCTACACGTAACTTGAGACACGTCATCGTATAACTGCTATGAATCTGAAGTAACAATGTCACACACAAAGACAAAGGAGTACTCACGGTTTGCGCAAAGAAGCCATTCTTCAAACCTCACGGGTTGATGAACATAAGGAGCAGCGTCCACTCCCCTTGTGTTTAAACAGTAACATAACAGGGTTGTCGCCTTTGAACAGCGGCAGTAAACTGTAAAGCTTTGATATCTAGCTGGATGGTAGGATTTGAAATGAACACCTAGTTTGCTCGGTCGCACAGTTCTGTAGCACAGTGATGTACATATTTCATGCATGTGTGCAAACTGTCTTCAAATTAGTTGAAAACTGTTGCTTACGGTGTGCGCGCATGCCTGTGTCTGTCAGACAGAAAGAGAGAGAGCAACACAGCTCAAAAATCGGGAAGTGTTTTACTGAAGCTCAGAGACCCCGTCGGTCGATCAGCAGTGCGGCCTTCAGTTGTCTGCTCGTTCAGCATGGAAGAATTTGGCCGTACACACTGAGTAGAAAGCCCACATCCAACCGTCGTTGACAATGCCAGTTTTCCGCAGTGTATCATGACACGCAATTAGCTAGGAACAGGGGTAAAACGTGAAAGACAATATTGCCACATTCTTCGCTTCATACTGCAAAGCTAGAAGGAGTTTGCAGTAAGGGTTACCGAATTGCCGTTCGCAACCCCCGTGCCGTGTGTTGCTCGCGAGAGGAAGACAAAGTTAGCCTACGAAAAAAAAGTTCAATTAATTATCTTGTAATTATTAGGATGTAACCAGCCTGTCCACTTGCACATGCGTAACCATCCTTCTTAAACTTCTGTGCAGGCTTCTTTCTTGTCATGTGCGTCGGCCTGCAACGGAGCACCGGATTCATTGTCACAGACTTCATCCTTCTCATCTACGTGGGACAGCTTCGACTCACGTAGGGAAAGAGTTGACTCCGGTGAAGCGCGTTGCTTATGGAAGAATGACGATCGGTCCAAAGAAGCCGTTACAGTCCAGGGAGTGATGACCTTTATCCGTCTATATAGTTTTCAACCACAAGTATTCGGAGGCGGCCTGCAGTGGCATGGTCCAAGCCCTTACGGGATGTATTGCGTGCAGCAAGATAATAACGGTGGCAAGGATTGGCAAGCCCTGATCATGTTCTGCTATCACGAGGAGGACACGGCGGAAGTGTTGCTCCTACCCAAGCCTGCCTTCCCCACTCCGCAGCCTGCTCCACATACTCGTGGCCTACGTGGGCGACGTCGGCTCAGCCGTTGGGCACCTATTCCTTCTTCTGCCGCACATTCCTCCAGATGGCTCTGGTGCCATCGTTGTTATTTTGTCGATGCTTTCGCTCTCCAGTGCGGATGCTTTCCGAGAGTCGCGTTGATATGATTTTTTAAAATACTGTTGTACGAAGAAAATTGATTGTATAATATTTACAATAAAGAAGCTATTCATTTTCCAATCGCATTCTTCGAGTATGTCGTAATCCTATCGTTGTGCGAAGAGATCTCATTTGAAGTTGCGCAGCATGGCCTGCTATCTTACCGCCATAATAACGAGCCCCTCAAAAAAAAAAAAAAAAGAAACGAGAACTATTGGAGCGACTCCACTGCACGTCGCTGTCATCTGAAAAAAGCTTGCGTCCAACGTTAAGGCTGTCACAGCATTTATAAGACATCTGGTAAATTGTCAATCTGATTTAAAAAGGAGTCTTTTGCGGTCGCGATTGGGAAGGAATTTCACACTTGCATGGAGCTCCTTCAAATTGCATTAAGAGGCGCATCGCATGGTGTATCCATTTCCTTGCAGTTAAATAAATTTTGACCCATGGTCCCTCAGAAGGCTTGCTGTTCCCTTTGCAATGTCTCTATTTCTATCATTATATAAAAAACTCCTATCCCAATACAGCTTTGGAGTTACAGTTGAGAGAGCCGGACACTTAAATATTCGGGTGTTAAGGGCCAAAAATGCAACATGATTCCGACGAACACCGAAGTGGGGGACTCCGGACGAAAGTAAGGCTGGGCGCACTTTCGTACGCCACGTCAGGTCGCAACACGATGAAGTTGCGTCTGGAATGCTTTAGACAAGGATTTTAACCTTGATGCCAATGGTAATATTGATGGGTTTGTTCGGCAATGAAGCGCACGGCTGGGAATCGATAGCAAAGCTCTAACGAACTGCTACGATGTTCATGCCGGTAACAGAGGCGCATATGAGTCTGGCAGTAGAAAGTTTATCGAATTGCCGGACAAGAAGGAAACGGAGAGACTGCACAATGGACAGAAAGCGCATTTGTTCCACATTATGAAGGTACTAGCGCGAATACTCATCACAGGCTCGTACAGGTGTTCATGAAGTAACCCGCGGTGTATTGGACCCCAAGTACTGCCTCCTATTAAGATGGACTGAGCCAATACAGGAAAGTTCTATCTACCTCAGAGTAGGTCGTAGAGGAAGGTTTAGCAACGCAAGTACTAAAGTTTATGCTTGTGTGAAGCGCGACTCTTGTCCCCGAAATGTTAATATTATATCTTCAGTGGTTTTCAAATGCAAAACGAGGACCTTATTATGAGGCATGCCGTAATGGAGCATTCGGGATTAATTTCTCATCGAGTGGGGTTCTCTAATGGGCCCCTAAATCAAAGTACACGAGCATATTCGTGTTTTGCCACAGTACAAATGCGGCCACTGCGGCTACAGCTGAATCCATCAGCTTGAACTCAGCCGCGAAACATCACAGCCACTGCGCTATCGCAGCGGCACCCTGGGCTTCTGGCTCGCAATGCGTTGGGAATGCTAATTACAAGAAACAACCTTCTTTTCCCCGTTTTGTTGCATATACCTAAACAAATAATAAACCACAATGCTGCCACAAATCAGTGAAAAGTTAATCAAGAACATCAGCTGCATAAGTGCCTTTCTGTACGTCTATTGAGTACAGTTCAACCTTGTTATGTCACCGTCTGCGCCCCATACTTATAAAAAACTACGTGCCCTTGCCAAAAAAAATGAAAATGATGAAATTCAGTTCGGAAACACGCGAAGACCACAAATTGACATTTTAGTTAGAGCTATTGCGTCAGTAATAGATACACGTGGAATAGGAGACTTTTAGAGCTGAATATTATGTGCCCTAAAAATACATCGATTTCTACTTTCTCCCACACAACAAAGACTCGATGCCTTCGCAACAGCATTGGAAATATTATACAACACACATGTTGAGTAAGGGAGACACTAATAGCGAGGCTTGAGTCAATGCTACATTTTTTATTTACTTCCTGTAGTGCGCCGAGATATCCGAGTACTTGTACTCTAGTGAATCCGAGTACTCTAGTGAATCCTCGTCACAGTCGTTGGTACGTGTTCTTTGCGTGTCGGAGTTGGTTCGGCGTGCATGATCTCGAGCCGCGGCATGCGCCGCCAGGTTCCCCGCGAGAGACTCGTGTTCCGGTGTCCAGAGGATTTGTGCTGTTTCTATCTCGGTGTTGGTCAGGATCCGGAGGGCTGCCTTTCCGATCCTTCCGTTCATATACCTTCTGTATGCTTCTTGCGAGTCCGTCATCACGGTAACCAGGGTCTTGCACGTTGCGATGGCCAGGGCTATGCCCAGCTCTTCCGCTGTGCCGCGTCATCATCACGCATGGATGTGGCTGTAAGTTGTTCGCCCTTCACTTCGACCACGCTGATTGAAAATCAGTCATTTGTTTTGTACGCAGCAGCGTCCGTGTATCTCACATTTTCTTCTTCGCTGTTGGTGCGTTCCAGTATGTGCTTGAAAGCCTGTATTCTCGCATGTCTCCTTTCCTTGCCCGACTCGGAATGCATGTTTCTGGGAATGGTACTTATGTGTAGCTTGTCTCGGATTTCGTGTGGCATACGCTCAGGTTAGTGCCTCTCATGCCCAACTTGGTAGCCCAGATCTTGGAGCAGGGCTCTTACCGTTTTTGTAGCTATAGTCTCTCCAGTTGGTTGACGTTGTACGCTTCCACGAGCTCTTCCCACGTGTTGTGTACTCCCATTTTGAGTAGTTTCACTGTGGAGGTGGAGGGGGACAGGCCCAACGCAATATTTTTTTGTGCGCGAGCATTCTGTTCAAAGAAATAAAACGGGAATATTGGTAATGGTCAACGTTACGAAGAGATCAGAGGCAGAAATGGCGGAAGGAAGCACATGCGGGCACTTTCGTTCAACCTGCCAGTTTCAAATGTCGAAGAACGAAGGGGGTACGAGAAGTGACATGAGGAACGGTTGCTCAGTAATTTCAACACTTTGTTTTCCTTTTCGAACACGCCACTGATGCTTTGAAACGGCTGGTGTCTTATTCATTTAACCCTCATCCGGCTACCGCCCCTGCGGAAGGGAATCTAACACGCGTCTTTGAGCTAAGAAGCAGAACGTCGCACTGAGACATCAAATAGGGTGCACGGGACACTCGAACAACCGCTCAAACTTGTTCCTTTTATTGCGACAGCTTTGAGGAGCTCGTGTCGCAGAAAAGCCGGTGTCGTCGGCGTCGGTGGCGTTGTCCGTGAGCGGAAAAATTCCGGAAGGCAATTCATAAATAAAAACAGCTTGCAAGATGGGCTGGGTGGAAATCGAAACACGCTCTCCGGAGCCTGAGACGGAGACGCTACCACTCAGCCATGAGTTCGATGGTTCAAAGCGGGACAAAAGCACCTCTAGTGAATGCGGTGTCGCCTTAGAAACGTTCCGTAGAAGGTTATACTCCGGTATATCGGTAAATATGAGCACGCAAATTACAGTAGTCGCAGTTAAACGAGTAGCGAAGTGCGTTTCCCCTACATTTCTTCTGCGTGTGGCGCACACGTAGAGCCATCTTGCGGTAAACACAGTAGACCCCCTCCTCGTAATGTACGGCGCGACCTCGACAGGTGCCGAGCCACTCGCGCGATTCTCCCGTTCATCTCGTCAAGAGGATGCCGAGCGAATGAGTGGGCGGCGCGAACGGGGTGCGATAACGCTATCGCATTCCACTCTTGTAGACGAATTTGAAGCGTCCTGCAATTTTTATCGAATGCGAATTATCTCCATAATTTTGTGGAAATCTTGGTTCGAATAACCTGTTTCCACCACTCAGAGGCTCGGGTCTTTCAGGTTTAGCCGGGCTGCGGTAGACGCATATCTATAGGGTCCCTGCATTCACGTTTATCATGAACCTTTCTTCAGGTATGTGAAGGAACGCGAGATGTTTAAGGGTATAATACGGAGCCCGTTTCTTTATTGTCGCAGGTACGCATGGTTAACTGCAGGAGCTGAGCTGGCGTAGCTTTTTAACTTTGCTGCGATAGTTTTGTTAGAGTTGAGGCTAATTGTGCTTCCTGAACGAAAAGCCGTCCGAGGCGATGACAGACGGCTCGCCATCACTTGTGCCGGGCACGCCTCTTTGCACTTTGGCACCCAGCGATATTTGTGCAACACTCGCCACGTCGATGTGGAGACGTCCGGCTTCTGCTTCTCCAACAGTGAATCCTTGGACTCGTACAACAACTGCGCCGTCGAGTAGGTCAAACGACTAAAGAGCAAATGCCGCAAGACAACTAAGGACGTGAGTGAGCATGGCCCCAAAGGACCGCCTACTCGCAAGTTACAATATTGCGTTTGTGCCTCAAGACAGATTCTCAAGACCTACCTTGGTTAATGTGGCTCTGAAAGGAATTAATGAGGCAGCTTTCAACGCTAAGCAAAACGCAAGCGTTATTTACCATGGCGTCATTGACATCACCGATGAAGAATTCCTAGGGCTTCTGTCTTCAACAGTGAAGGTCATCGTCGAGCTTCAAGCTCTATTTCGAGGGACACACGATACCTGATCACGTCAAGGTGGGCTATGTGAGACACTCGGTTCGTCCTTACGTGCCCCTACCTCTGTGATGCGCAAGTCCCGAAAGTTAGGTCATGCCAGCGCTGTGTTCACAGGCCAGACGGCCTGACTTCGCTTCGCAGGCAGCCACGACATGTGTTTATGCACGGCAGGAAAAAAATGAAGTGTTTGACCTACAAAGAAACACACGAGGTAAATTTCAGCGATTGTCCCCAACAGAAAAAAAAAGATAATAATATTGAACTAAACGAGCAAGAGAAGTATGTCACACAAAGGTGCGGCAGCGTAAGCGGAGCACCCGAGGAGACTATCGCGTCGTCAACATGAACAAGCTGTCGGTCCAACCGAGATCTCCCTGGCTCTCATCCCGCAGTTCCAGTGGAAGGTATTTGAATCGTCAGCGGTGGGCCTCTCCAAGCCACATTGCTTTAAGCGAGCAGCACAGGCCTGGAATCGAATGTATGGCCACGTCTGCAGCCGTGCACGGGGGCTTGGACTGTGAGCGCCAGGAACTGCAGTGCAACGAAAAATCACCATCGGGCTCTCTCATCAATGTAATGTTGTGACAAATAATCGACGCCTTGCAGCTGCTGCTCTCTCGTTTTAACATTGCAGCGGCTCCAAGCGGTGCAAAAATCATGCAAGCTATACACGATCCCCTAACCACACTGCAATAACCTCTACCTCTGTCCGCGAAGAGTTGTGGGTTTCGCTGTGAAGTATGCATGTACACGGAGCACAGGAACAATATGCCGTGCAGCTCCCATCATCATCATCTTCAGCACACAACCGCCTTCCTTCCATTTACATCCCACCTCTGACATTCAGACAAAATTCTTCACAAGTGTGGAGTAGCAGGTTGGAGGCCCTTCAGTCAGGCAGACCTCTCCATCCTTCTGGCATTGAAAATTGCCCCTTGCTCTCTCTCGATTAAAATGTGTAGCATCGGCATGTTCCGCCAGACATGCACTTATTTTTTATGGTGAAATAAACATATACAACCTTATTTTGCTTCTCTATTTGTCCCTTTAACAACTGTCACGAAAGTCTGACACCAAAGTTGCAGCACGAAATGCGCCATTGAATGTCTCTCCGGTGGTCAATATACTAGCTTAATAGCTCAAAGCGATAGTTTCAACGCTAATCACATTAACGTAGATTTTTATCGTTTTTTAATATGTGCCCAACCCTTATGTAATTTCCCGTTTAGGGACCTCTGAGGCATACTAAATAAATAAATAAAAAAGTAAATAAATAGGTTCTGCGGTATTTTTCTTTCATTGTTTTTGTGGCTTACATGTTACGGATAATTCAAAGCAAGTAAAGCATGAGATGCACTTGAGCAGTTGAGATGCACAAGTACATATTTTAATATGATCTCAACCTACACTGAAGGTAGCATTGCCTTTCTGTAATGACAGCGACATCATTGTCTGATTACCAAGACCTCTTGCGCATAGTCGTATTACATCGGCATCAAAGGCAGAGACAATGATTGAATTCCGCCACGTATTACGTTCCCTGTACCTGGTTTCCTTTATTCCTTGCTTCCTTCATGATTAGCTTTTTTTTGCACAGATTCCTTTTTTTTCTTGCTTCCTTACAAATTAAACCTAAGCAGAAAACCTTGTCAATTCAATGATAAAGAACGCCACCATGACTGTCGATGAAAGGACCATACTTGTAAAATGCTGTTCTTTCTGCTGCGGCGCGCAAACGTAAAAATATGAACATCGTTTCGAAAAGCCGGCCGCCATATATCAAATGAGTCCGCGAAAGTGCCATTTTTCTGCAAGTTAAGTGTGTATAGAACTATCGTACCTCTGTGCGGATGTCCGTGACAATAAACACATCCCATTTTCGTATTCATAAGCATGTTCATAGCGATGCCCGTCGCCTGTGTGCGAGGATCACTTGCGAGTAAAAGACGAAGACGAAGCGCCCTTCTGCGTTCGACGCTGCACGAGACGCTGCACGAGAGCAACCAGCCAAGCGAGCGATCACGTCGGAGACGATGGCCCCTTCAGCCGCTCTAAAGTCCTACACACGTTCCTGGATGCGAAGGCGCCCTCACGAGAGACGTCAACAGCGCACTGATGTCTTCCGCCGTCCGGTTTCACTCTCCATCCGACGTCGTGTTGGCGGGGCTGCGCAGAGGGCTTCGACTGACCCGTTATCCCTCCGGTTGCCTGGGCGCCACAAGGACTGCAGCAGGTCTCCTCGCCACGTCTTCCAGCGCAAGTGCCGCCATGACGCCATGTCAAGCTGCGTTCTGGGGACAGCAGCAGCACCTGGGAACTGCAGCGTCCTACCGTGCTTCTGGCTCCAGCACGAAAGGCTACGCTCCTGCAGAGCCCTGGCAAGTGATGTTTATTCATTCGCGGTGAGTGTATGTAGCTGCCCTGTCATCAATATTATTTCATACACGCACATAGCACGCTGCGTCTCGGAAAATCTTCATACTGAGTATAAGATGGGCCATGCTGCCTTTCTGTCCTTTATCAGTCTGGATTGAAAACCTCCTCACAATATTCATCCGTAAGAAAGGAACGGTCTCTCCTGTATTTTTGCTTATTCATCTTAATCCTAATGTTGGAGTCTTAGCGTAGGTAATTGTATGTACGTTTTACAGATATGAGTTTTACAAATATTAAACCACAAGAAACGTATAATCGAAGAAGTGCGTCTGTGTGCACCCTTGTATCCATCTTTAGTGCGGATATTTTGTCGACCCAGTGGCCGTGGTTCTACGCTTTTAATAAAGACTGAATAATTGTAGAAACTAAAATTTGATGTGGTAGTAAGCAGTCATGGGAGCCCAGTAGCCATCCTGTCCCTCTCTAGAGGTCGAGGTCATGTGTTAGATCCTAGACGGAGGGCAGGGGGCAAATTCCTATCGGGGGCGGCATCAAAAACGCTCGTGCACGATGGATTCCGAGCACGGTAAAGAACCCCTGGCGGTAAAATTATTGCCAGAGTAGTGCGACTCATCATTGAATTGCAGTTCCGACACCTAAGTCCCGCCCAAACCATGGCAAAAAAAAAAAAACAAAAAAGAAAAATGACCTGGCGCCCTATAACGTAAAACTACTCCAATATGTTTTTAATTCAATCTCCTGACGTCAAGTTATCGCAACCGCCGACGCAAGCATCACGCGGTGACCCGCAGCGCTGCCTGAACAGCCCAATCAAACACTCCTACTTTTCTTTGCTTTCGAAATCAATAACATTGCCTACGTTGAAGTGTTTCACTTGTAATTGGGTGGCAGAGGCGAAGAGCACGCTCAAGTGAACAGCGCTTCGATGGGACCGAGCCACCGCACTGAAATTGGTCCGCTTTCTGTACTTAGCTTGAGGTGGCTGGTCGAAAATCGCGACGTCGTGCAACGGAAGGTTAAGAAGGCCGCTAAAACAAATCCTCAGCAAAGAGGAGTTGGGAAGAGCGGGATCGTAAACGTGCCGAAAGTGCTCAAAAAGGTTACACGGCCACGCAAGCAGTTTATTATACGCCAATAAACCCATGCTCTCTGGCAGGTGCGAGTAGCCAGTGCCTGAAGGATCGGCGGCAGCCATCTTTTCATCCGTTGGGAACAGGGGCAGCCTCCGGATATTAAGAAGAAAATTCGGTTTTGTTCTGCATATTATTGCATCTTTAACGCGTACACGTCATTTTGACGCGGTGAGTTCTTGCGGCTTTGTGACGCCACGTGACAAGCAGGTGAAGAGTGTGCAGCCCGAATACTTTTGACCAATAGCCGAGTGCTAATGCCGAAAAGCCGTCGAATGGGAAATTACAATTTTTCTTTTGTTCGGTCAAATGATGCATAATCAGTGCGTACACGCTTATTCAGATGGGGACTTATTCGTCCAAAAAAGTTTTTGACCATTCGCGGAGGGCTGATTTCAGAATTGGATTAGAAAAGTTTCGGATAACATTACGTTATAGCACCCCTGGTAGCTAACTGAATCATTTAGCTGAGCGTCAAAATAATTTTAAATAAATGGCTGTTTCATTATGTAGCTGCGCAAACGCACCAAACATAGAAGCCGACTTTATGCTGGTGGGGCTACGCAGCGTGGATCGGCCAACCAGTTTTCGTTTCGGCTGCCCGGGCGCCACAAGGACTGCAGCAGGTCTCCTGTCCACGTCTGCCAGCGCAAGTGCCACCATGACGCCATGTTGGGCTGCTCTCTGGGATCAGCAGGAGCAGCAGGTGGACACTCCAGCATCCTGCCGTGCTTCTGGCTCCGGCACGAAAGTCCCTGCCCCTGCCGAGTGATGGCAAGTTGTGTTTCTTCATTCGCCATCAGTGTTAATAGCTGTGCTGCCGTCAAGGTGATTTGATAGGCGCCCATAGTACAGTGTGTCACATATTTCTTTATTGACTTGACATGGGAGTGGCCTCTTTGGGGCGCTCTCGGGATGCAGTTTGCATTCGGCTGGTCGAAACCAGGCGTTCTAAACACATTCGCGTGGTCTATTCAGAGCGCCGCGCTCCAGCAGAGAGCGTTAGGAGGCGGTGCTGTATGCCTTCCACACGACAGCGCCACCGAGATCCTAGGTAAGCTGGATCCCGTGGCTACTCTGATGGCTCTGGCAGCAGCTAGCACGTTCGGCTGGGGCAGTATTTCTACGGCTCCAATCACGAGAGGGCTCCGCATCGCTGTAAACCGACTTGGAGCGTCGTAGGAACCACCAGAGTGTATCACAAGAGGAACCGTGTTCGCCTATTTTCCTTAAACTATTCGTAATAAAAGGTCTCTACTCATCAGGAAAAATTGAATGGCATTCCAAGCGCTCATATTTTATTTCTAGAATTTGGTGCCTTTGGGTAGAAACTATCTGCATATGTTTTTTTTTTTAATTATGGAATTTTACGTGGCGAAATCACGATCTGATTATGAACCACGCCGTGGTTGGGGACTGCGGAATAATTTTGACCTCCTGGTGGTCTTTTAACGTGCACCTAAGCCTAACTGCACGGGCGCTTTCGCATTTCGCCTTATCGAAATGCGCCCGCTATTGCTGGGATTCGCTCCCACAACCTCGTTCTTTGCAACGCCACACCATAGCCACTAAGCAACCAAGGCGGGTTAGAGCGAGTCTATATAAGTCATTCTCACTGTTCGACAAACAAACCTTAACTCGAAAAAGGGCCTGCTTGTTCAGTCAATAATATACGCCTTCTTTACATATGTTTCTTCCATTGAGTGAAGGCCGGTCTGCGCGATCAGAAAAAAAATAATTCTAGCAGGGGTATCTTTGTCGACAACTATTTTTGGCTCTAAAACCAAAGCTACGGAACCAAATCGCGACTTTTGCACTGCTGCAGGAAGAAGTCCCGCAGTACTGCTGACGTTTTCTTATGTTCAAAAAACATTGTCTTGTTCTTTCAAAGCATAAAATTGGAACAATGCGTAAAAGTGAACAGTAATCGACTGATATTTTACTGTTTTTGTTAGTTTGGCCTATTGAGTTCTTCCGCACTCCAGAAAAGAGCTCATTTAATTGGGCGTCAGTCAAAGTCAAATTGGCAAACGCAAAATTGCGGTGGTGTCTTCTGGTGTCTGTTCGTTGCTTCTGTGCCGATTGTTAATTGATTCCAAGGTGGGCAGAATTAATCTGGAGTGTCTTCCACTACGGCGTGCCTCATAATCAAATCGAAATTTTGGCACGTAAAACCCCAGAATTCATTCATTCCGCCTCTGATCTCACGGCGAGAGACTGATCACCAACATGAAATACAAAATACTGTATATGGAAACAAAAGAAGTGTTTACACCATCCACGCGGAAACCAGGGGTGCGATCTTGTACGCGTTCGAAAATCGAACGGAGGCGGTTAGTTTTTTACATCACGAAATAGGCGGTCCGTTCCGTTGCGTTCGTCCGATAGCAGACGACAGGGAGTGACTGACAGCAGATATCACGTCACAATTGATGTCATGGCGTTAGTCACGGTTCAAAGTGGCGAATCGTATGCAGCTCGGTGGAACGGACCGCCTGTGTTCTATTTTGGAAGGCGTATAAGATCGCACATCAGGTCAACCCGTCTGGGAATCACAACCGTCGACGCTGGCGTGGGTTGCGCGTTCGACATCATACGAAAACTTCGGGCCTCCGGTACAGGCTTCTTCACTGCCAGTTCAGAAATGGATATATATCGGCTGTATAAATATCAATTAGCCTGTGAAATTTACGACGATATAATGGTATCTGCCAGCACTGAAATGAAGGAGTCATGCAACGTCGGAAAAAATCAAAGCCGAAGCCTGTGCCACACTCAATCGCCGGGACTCCGCCGCATACGAATACACGTGCAGAAAACTGCAAACCCGTAGCCTTCGCTTCGTGCCACAGAATAGTTGCCAGCGAGTATTGAGTGTGAATTTGTTTCGATGTACCTTTTGTCGTTCATTTCCTGCTTCTTTCTTGTTCTTCATTTTAAGTGCCGGCCCAGGAAGGTCACAACCTCTTAGTGTACTGTTTAACTACGCCTATAATATTAACAACTCCTCTGACAGTCCTCTGACAAGCATCACGTGGCTGAGCCGCAATGAACTGCTCCGCCGGCAACTTATCTGCTTCGTCCTTGTGTGCGCAGTGATGGGGCAACACCGAGTCACCTAATGCTCGTCAGCACAATTTGTTCCGTCACTTTAATCCAGCTTGAGTGTGCGCCTATAAGCGGAAACACAGCGCAAAAAAGAAAAAAAAACCGAGGAAGTGTGTGTCATTGAAGCCCACTGGCCTCTTCGTTGGATCGCCAGTGCTGCCTCCAGCTTTCTTGACGTTTTCAACGGGAGTCCTTCTCACATGCTTAATTTCCCTGCACTAAATGGAAGGAGAACGCATTAAACCTTGGTTTAATATGGCACAGTATTTCAGCAGTATATTGGAAGACTCTAAGCAAGCGAGTAGTGCAAAACACGAAGGAAAATATTGCGAGCTCAACCGCTTCATAGTGCATGGCTTGGCATCTGCAGCACACGGTCAGGGTTGTCCGCAGTCTCAGAGATCGTAACGGAGCAAAAGGGTTCGATCTCTGAGGCCACGTCCTGCCTAACTGCCGCTACCGAGACTCGCGCTTTGCGTTCCTCGCGAGTGAAAGACAAGCCGCTTGAAAATTGTTGCGAACTGTACTAACACGGTACATTGCTGGCTAATGAAAAGCATGAGCGTTTGGTTTACCAGCGAAACAATTATCAATAAACTTTGACTTATTGTGGGCTACCATCAACCTGTGTACTGAAGCATCCGTAACCGTCCTTCGTAACCACTGCCGCATTCTTCGGCCATATCATGAGTGTTGGGAAGCTTCGAAGCTGTGAAAAAGCTTACACCGGTGAAGCGCGTTAAGGATTAAGAATGGGTATTAATTACTGAGCTCAAAGATCTGAGTGATACACACCGGGCTTTGTCTTAGAGAGGGTGATACATTTAATCAAATTTTCGAGGAAATATTCTATAAATATATAAAACTCTTTGCAATTAGGCATTACATCAGCACTACCCACCAGCAGGCAAACTGCTAAACCTGATCTTGTTCTCTCCCACAGAACCAAGAACTCCACTACAGTCGAATTGCGGTCGTAATATTTATCGACATAGATCAACTGACACGGCGTGTTATGACATTCTTACAGAGAATAATCCAAAGTGTAGGTTTTTTTACTAATCTGTCGGTATCTTTACGCTTTGCCTTTCAAAGAGACGGTAATGTGTTACAATGGAAGACTTCACTTCCTCAGCACTAAATACACAAAAATGAGTATACCACAGGGCACCGTTCCACGGTGTGTTCTTTTCAAGTTTTATACGTAAATTATTTCCCCATCCCTTGGCGTAGAGTATAGCACAGTTTAAAATACAGTACGTTGTACGAGCGCAGCAAATGTGTGCCCAAGTCAATATTTTCCGTTTTTGCGGAAACTGTACAACGTCGGGAAAATTGCTAGTGGCGTCACCTCATTGTATTCAGCTATGGCCGCTCATTGATCTGCATACGCTTCTTCTGTTGTGCTATTATGTCTGACCGATCATATGTGAAATCACCGGAACCATTTTTCAGATGTTAGCCACGAGAAAAAAGAAAACCAGTTGACGCAGTTTTCACGTTTTTGTTGCCGCAATTGAAATAGTGTATGGAAACGTAATCACAATTTCGCCCACTAACAATAGAATTTCGAATAGCAGCTGATGAAGGCTGCGCTGTTTTAGCGAAACAGTTGAAGAGTGACTTCGAGTTCCTAAGGAATTCGTACGTATACGTACGAAGAGAAATACACTGTCAATGACCTGTATTTATTTGTTTATTTATTTATTTATTCAATAACACTACTGAATGCCCTGCGGAAGAGGGTATTAGAATTGGGGGAGGGGGGCACACGAACATACTATCCTAACAATTTCTAAAGAATACAACAAACGTGCCTAAATACGCGACTAAATACGCAGACACGACTATGTGTAGTAAAGTCAAAGTTTGGATTAAACCAAATTAACAGTATATTTAAAGAAATTTGAAATTTGAAACACCTAGAACTCAGAATACATAAAAGGCACTCAAGGAGGACAATTCTTAAACAAAATCTACCGGATGGCAAAGGTACCGGAGGAACACAACATAGAATATAACTCATTCAAAAAGAAAAGAAAAAAAACTTTCACATTGCACAGAGACATCACATTATGACATACGTACGCAGGATTTGTTGAAATCTGTCGGGGTGAACTTCAGTAGGCAATGTCTGATGGTAGGTTATTCTAGCGAAGTATGAATCTGGGTATAAATGACAGAGCGTGAGTGAAGGAAGCCATCAATGCAAACGCTTGTGATGGTGAAGTTTACGAAACAGCGATAGGCGCGCGCCTTTGCGGCGTAGTGATAGCGGATGCAATTCGGCGCGATTCTTTAAACATGCAGCACTATAGTGCGGGGGATAATTTGTAAAAGATAAAGCAAGCGGCTCGGCTTACAAGGATTCAAGGTTACGCACGATGGTGTCCTGGTTCGGATCCCAGGTGGCGCATGCGTATTCGACATTGAGGTATCACTAATGCGGTCTATACTAGATATTTTTTAAGAGTAAACGCGCTCGCTTGAGTGTGTATTTTATTATTTCAAATTTGCGGGTAATCGATGAAAGTGTAACGTTGATGTGATTACGAACATATTGGATACCATTGCAAATTGACTCCTCAAGAATCTTATTATCAAGAGAGTATGACGTTGCAATACGGGACGAGGAGCGTGAAAATGACATGCAATTAGCTTTAGAATAATTTAAGGTCATTTACCAGTCTGAACACCATGTACTCAATGCGTTTAGGTGTGGATGGAACGCTTCACGGTTAGAGTCAGTAGAAATCTTACGGAAAATGGCTGAATCATTGGCGAACCGTCTTATTCGGGACGACATGCAGTCAGGCAAGTCAACAATATAGACTATAAAAAGCAAAGCACAAAGCACACTCCCTTGAGGAAGGCTGGAGGCAACTGGAATAATGGAGGAGTTGTGGTCTTCATGGCGCAGGTGTTCTTGTTCAAATAGGATTATTTCGCTAGGAACGATTTTCTTGCCGTCGCCCGACTGCTCCGGAACTTATAATTGCATACCCGCCTCTTTACAGCGCTTCGAGTGAGCGTGGGCAATGTTAGTGGATTTGTCCCACAATACAAGTGCAACGCAAGGATTACAAAGGGCTTGTTTTGTGCTGTCACGGTTCCAGGTCCTGTGGTCACGCTGTGCTTCGGCGAAGCTGCAGACACTCCTGGACGCCTGAGAATCGCACGCAGCAGCACCACTGGCGCCATTGAGGAGGTAATCTACGGTATGTGCACATCGGCCATTGGCGACGTTCTACTTGGAATCGACCGTTAGAACTCAGTTATCCTTTACTTGGCGCGTGAGTGTTTCAGCAGAATTTAATGACATTTTGCGATTAACCTTTGCGAAACAAGATGGGAAACGTTGCACGTTTGTCCAATCCCTTTTGGAAGCGTTGCCATCGGAATAGGTCGCGGTCAGGGTTCGGAAACGACTGCTTCCGAGCCACAGATTCTGCAGTAGAGGAAGACATGAGGCAGCAAGGGTCGCAAGACAGAAGGAGAATCGTTAAAAAATTTAATGTAGGGTTTTAGATGCGAAGACCACGATCTGATTATGATGCAAGCAGTACGAGGGGACTCCCGAAATTTGGACCAGCTGGGGTTCTTTAACGTGCACCCAAATCTAAGTACACCGATGTTTTCACATTTCGTCCCCATCGTAATGCGCGGCGCCCGTGGCCGGGATTCGGTCCCGCGACCTCGTGCTTAGCAGCCCGATACCGTAGACACTAAGTAACAACGGCGGGTGAGGGAGAATCGTCGTCAACTGCTAGAACGACATGTTGCTCGTTAACGACCATGTGCGCATGCCCGGTTACCTGCATCCGGAAAAATCTGTGAATTTGCTCGGCCCAATTTCGTTGCGATTGGCCTGTGCACTTCGGCCCTCGTCACCATCCTCGAGCGAGATTGTAATCCAACGAACTGTAGTTTTATATTTTTTTTACTGAATACCCACGGAGTTGGTTGATTAACATTTGACCCTCGCAGTGCTCCGACCTGCCGGCGTGCTGTCCTTCGGCGACGCTGCGGTGGCTGCTCGATGCCGGAGAATCGCACGCAGCAGCACCGCCCCTACCAGCGCGCACTTCGCCACGTGCATCGCATGCTGCAGCTGCTGCGCCTCCAGTGAACCAGTGTTGCCGAATGAGGTCACGTGGGCTACTCTTTCTGTAGAAAGAGTACGCGTGCGTGGCCGCTACGTCTATGCTAACGCTTTTCCTTTCATGATTCGTCAGTTTTAGTTCTTGTAGTTCTTTATTACATCAATAAATATGGTTTTGATTGTCTACTCGTGTGACGTCTATGCTAAAACGCTGTCGTTATCCGAGAAGAGATGAATTCAAGCTGTGCCGAAGCATCTCCTGTCCTATACCCTTAATATCAACGCTCGCGAAAAGTGAGTGAACTACTGAAATGATGACAGTGTGATTCGCGGTCGTGTACGTGTAGCGTGATCTTCTGGTTGTCTGGTGCTTAAATGCATCAAACGGTGTTAAAGTAAGAACAAGAGCAACACAGCAGTCATAGCGCAACTTTCGCGGTGGATATCTAGAAAACGGTGCCACCCTTAGGATTCGATCAAAATTAATATGCCTTGCAAATGGGCCAGCAACCATTCTTAAACTATATATGTGCCGCCTAAAGCAGTCCGTTAAAAACTTCGTTGTGAATTTATTTGGTAATGAGACACTTAGAGAATTTGATTTCACGCAGAGATATCAGCCTCTACAATCCTTACAGTTGAAGAATTGGAATTGCGTTAAAATTCACAGGCAACTTTTAAAAAAGTACTGTATAGTCTTAAACATAAACCTGCAATAACGCGCTAAAACCGCTGCAGTTTCTAAGTGAGTCCATGAAGGTTCCGCACTTTTGACATGCGTACAGAGAATAGGCTCGCCTATCACGAGGTATGCTTTTCATTTGCATTTCTGCGTTCCCTACATGCCAATTTGTGAGTGCTATATTATGCGTCAGCTCGAATGTGCAATAAAAGCAAGCCCGTTGAGGGGTAGGTCGCGTGTTATGTGAATGTGATGAAACGCTTATAAATGTGGGAAGCATCATCTGAGGGGAAAGCGATGCCCCATTACGCGGTCAAGCGAAGGTAAAATCACTGCCATCGGATACTATGACAGCAACGTGCATACGCGAATGTTGGTAAACAATCGTAGGCGCAAAATGTGTTGCGCAGAGTAATCGTTCTGCAAGAGGATTAACTCGTAGTTAAACAGGATGCCGCTAAAAGTGCGAAAAACAAATCACTCGCTCGTGACTGAAGCGAAATGAAAGCGACACTTGATGACAGCAATAGGTTACGGAACAACCCTGTAATTTTCGGCCTACCCAAAGGCGCGACCGAAAATTGGACTAACTCTGGAAATTAAGACCTGACGTTTTTCCAGAAGGAATTAGGCGAATATTTTCCTCAAGGCAGAATTGAGCATGCGCACAGGGCGAAAGGTCGCTGGAAATAACAATGGACCGCCGCAATAAGTGATACGCGAAGATTTCACCCCTTATGTTCGGCATGCACGATCAAAGCTGCTGCAGCACTTTGACTGGGGGGCGTCATTTCAGCTTCACTATGATAAGCTACATATGGGTAATCATAGCATGAGAAGCCCCCCCCCCCCCCCCAAGAAACAGTTACACCAAAAAAACATAGGGGAAATTGTTGTACTCACTAACTAGTGAGTACGCATTTCGCCTCCAGAGCACCATATATAGAGGGCCCAGGAAGGTTTATCCTTATGATAATGAAGACAATGCGCCATTAACATGCGAACTTACATTGTATTTGCCTGAGTTCTTGAATACAGAGTATTCCATAGATCGCAATAGCATGTGACTGCTTTGACAACTAAATTCATTTCGTTCAAAAACGCTTTTGTCCCTTCTCAAGTCATAACACGAAACAGGCGTCAAGACAAGCGTTGGATGAATAACGATGCTAGAAAGCTAATTAAAAACTACATTGTCATCGTGTTTCCTACAGGAGAAGTCAAAAGCCACAGGTGCATGGCAGTTAAGCTTACTTAAACCAAAAAAGCTTTTACGCTTCAGATCGCTTAAAACTTCAGACAACACGAAAGAGCGGTGAAAATTGTTGAAGAATAGTGGCTGGGTGCAGGAATCCATTCCGAGGTTGCAGTCAGTATACTGTAAACACAAATGAGCCCATATGGGCGTTTTAACAGTTGATATGCCATTTTTTCCCTCTAGCCTAAAATGAGTACTCCCACGAGAAGAAGTAAAATAAGCTAAAACCATTATTATACCCCCGACCCCATTTGAAAGGGCATTGCGGTTGTAAAATGGGGGTTTTCAAGGAATAACGGTGGCGTACGGTAAAGTGGGAGTGTTGAAATACACCCATATTTGAGACGAGCCAAATAGAGAAAAGAATAACTCAGCCGTGACCAACAAGGCAGTGAGCCGCAGCGACAATTTCAGTAGGGTTATTTCTGCAGTCAGATTCGAAATATCCCGCGCAATGTGTGTCGGCGCTGTTTTTCTGTTCGGAGTAGCCGCGCCTTGGCGCTGCACAGGACGCCGAAAGTCGGAACGGTCGGAACTACGCGCGGAGGAGCACAAGCCTTCGGAGCGCGCGCGCGTGCGTTGAAAGCCGCAAAGGAGCAGCCATTGTCAGCGACGGCGCATTCTTCTACCGTGGTTGTTGTTTCTCACAGCTTTGAACCCCCAAGACTCCACGGTAAGTGACTTTGAACGATTATTACATGTTCCATGAGTGTGCATGTGTTCAAAGTGAGGAGACGCGCTGATATGACTTATTGAAGGTCTCAGTACAACATGGCGCGACAGGTGGCCGTCCAGAACCATTTTGCACGATCACTGTGTTTCTTCGAGCTTTGTCGTAATCGAGGCGACTTGAGTGCTTAGAGTCAAGCGAGTGTACTTAAAAATGAGTATTTTACATGATGACAAACTTAGCCGCGTCTTTAATTGGGTGGATGTGATCATTCGACATGTTCCCCGAAGCGCAAGCCACTACCAAAATAGTTACGTGCAGTGCGACGTGAGCTAAGCTTCGCCGCCTAACCGCGGCCTGAAAAATGTGGCGGCTCGTTAAGGGTTTACTGCGGTGCGCGTGTGTGAGTGTTTGTGCAGCGATCATTTGAGCGAGAACCGGCGGCGCTTCTTTGTGCGCGGTATCTGCTAGCTGGCGCGTACGTGGCGCCAATCCCCTAGCTCGTGCGATTGTGTGCAGTAGGTCGCCCACTTAGCGCGCATTGCGCAGATTTGCCAGTACGCTCCGCGCTATCGTCTGTGTCTCTTCGTGCCCACATCGCCGATTGTGCAGGCAGTGCACGACTGCGGCGCGTAGCATGTAGAGCCTGCGCCCGTCGACTTTGATCTGCGGGCGTGAAATGTCGGCTGCGCGTTTGTGGTATTAAAAGCGTGTGGTGAGCTTCCAGCGGCACTACGGGTCAACGCCGCATGAGCTGCCGGTCAGAGTATAAGAACCTCTTTATTGTTAGCGTACTGCTTGGCGGTAACAAGTGTCCTGCTGGGGTTCAGATTACTGGATACGCCGTCACTTGAACGGCGACGGCCGGAGCAGGTGAGTATCAGTGGCGCCGGCACCTCGGCGGCCCGAAAACGATGCCTGTGCCGTGACGAGATATATCAGTTTACGCGATAGAATTGCCGGCGATGGCTCATACGGGCGCGTCGCTCCATGGCTGTGTTCTTTGCTGAGGCCGCCACTACGCCTGCCGTGCACATACTACGATATATCTATATAGTCGATGCTTGTGCAATGTTGTTATTCAACAGCTGGCGCTGTGCACTGGATACCTGGACTTGTTTAATGTTTAATTACTTTGCTGCTGTGCCATTGCGTATTGGGTACAGATATTCAGTTTTGAATTCTAGGTGCCAAATCAGGATCATATCAGATCATATCATATCAACTCAGGATCATGTCGCACATCACAGCGTCATCCTATATTGCACGAGTACTAATAACAAAATTTCTGCTGCTGGTGAAAAATTAAGGCAGACCGATCAACCTGTATCTGTGAGAAAAATGTGCTTGAAGTCCACCATTATCTATTATAAAGAGATACTACCTTGGTGTTTAATGTCAGTAACACTCATAAGTTGTGCATCCTTTTGTGTGAAATAATTTGTCTTAGAAGCCATTCATTGTAAGGGATCAGTAAACATCTCATAGCTTAAGTTGTGCATAAGTGCATGAGTTGGGCAAAACTTTTAGTTTGTAAAGAGCAAAGCCATTAAGATATAAAATTTTGGCAAGCTTAGTTTAACAATAAGCTGACCAATATACAAAAAACCTAATGTAGCAGCAGATGTTCTCCAATATAAACTTGCGACCAGCTTTTTCGTATTCTGTGTGATCATTGTAGTGTCAAATTTTTCTCTTTTATTTCAGGACTGCGGCTGCGGCCGTTTCATTGCCAGCTGCGAGGATGAAGCAGCTTCATAGCCGGAGATCAGATGCCTCCCATCAGTTTCCCTTTTCAGCAATAGAGGCCTTGGTATGCTCTTACCTAGAGTTTACTTTTTTTACCCTGCATGTTTTAAGTGCAATGGCTAGTTTAGTGGCATCACTTAGAGTGATTGGTGTGACACCTGTTCCATGGGACATATGCAGGTTATGCCATGTAACTTTAGCAAGCTTAAAAAAATATGCAAATGCCACCTAGCTGCACAGAACCTAGGTAATGTTGTTTCCTGTCTCTTGGAAATACTTGGATTTTCTGCATTTTGCCTAATTACCTAATTAGCCTTGATCAATTAGTAAGCTTATCAAATATTATAATTAGATAAAAAGTCTCAATTATAAAATTGTAGATCAACGTGAAAATTTCCCAGTACAGCTTTCTGTGGCTCAATATGTGCTACATAATGTTTTTAGGAGCATGAAAGAAGCCTGAGAATCTCTCAAGGTGCCTTGAGTGTGTGTGACAGCGCCTGTGTTGTGTTCTTCCTTCAGTCCTCGTCTTTTGCGCTGTACAATCATGTCGACCTCAAGTGGCCAGTCCCGTGGCAGTTTTGCATATATTTGACTGCTTGCCCTGTATTGGCAAGTGTGTTCGAGTCAGAAAAAAAAAAATACTGAAGGAGCCCAAAGTGATGTATTTCAGGACAAGTGTGTGATGTAAATTACTATGTAACAATAAAATAAGAAACTGAAACAAGACTTCACCGTAGAGGTATGCAGGTGTGTGCATCAGCATAATGACGAAAACTTCGTGCAAGTTTAGAAAAATGTTAATTAGATTGGTTTCTGTCATTCTTCTCTATGACATAATTATTGCAAAAATGTGCTCTCTACTATTGCACGATTAAAGATACAGTTCAAATACATCATTTGCTAGCACCTTCACATTCATAGCAACATAGAGAGGAATGGTTAAAAATTTGCTTTGCTTCTCTGACCTTCATTTTAGGTCCTTCTCATGTTTGCTGAGCTTCTTAAAGTATCATAGACACCTTCCAGGGTTTACAGGCAACTTGAGTACATTATGCCAGATTGTGGAGAAGCCGCAGAGGTCGCAGCGTCTATAGTGGTGTCCGGTAAATGCAAGTTTCTTGCATGATGCATTATGCTCAGTACGAATTAGATTAAGTTATCATTTTAGCAAAAATAATTGTTTTACAGATATATACACTGCACTTTTTATAAGAGTTGCTCATTCTCTAAGTCTACTGTTTGGTGTTGTAAAATGCATGTTTGGTGGACAGCATAGTGTTTAGAATTCAGCTGAAGGTAGTAGTGGCCCATTTGCATGCGCATAAAGCTGCAGTAAGCCAAATGTGAAAAGATTAGGGCTAAAGCGATACAGCCATGTAGCAAAATTTACACGCAAGCAAACTGTTTGATGTGATCCCTAGGAAAGTAAGCAAAAATATAAGAATGTGCTTATATGATAAACAGTACCGATGTTTCAGGCGCATGGCTTTCTAGCACCACATTGCATAACAGTTCATTATTTAACACTTTAAGACTATTTGCCTGTTTATGTCTAACTGCTCTAAATTCGAAAATTTTTATTGATTGCACTGTGAAAGTTTTAAGTCACGGCCAGAATTTATAGTTGTGGCCGTCCTATGTGTGATCACAAAAAACCATTTTGGAACCAGGTGACTGTTATGCAGTATGCAAAGTGTGTGTAGTAGAACAGTCACTTATATTTTCATTGTAACCATGTATAAAGTATGTATGTACACATCTCGAAGGCATAGACTGTGTAATCTTAATTGAAGGTGTTATTGTGTGCAGTAGGTTTTTTTGTAAGCATTGTCTAGAATTTGCGCTACATTAAGGTGTAGTGAAGCCAAGCGAAAAATATTGTTAAGACAAAATGGCTGAAGTACATCCTTAAGAGTCTTAAGCGCATTTCGATGACTTTACAGCATGTAGTAAAACAAGAATGGGAACTGAAGGGCTTAATTTTTGTTCATTATTACCATATGACACCAGCATGCAATGAAGACAAAAGAGGGAGAGAAGTGAAGTGCACCAAAGGGCAACTCTCTCCTTATGGGAGCTGCATTCACATCTGCATGATGCATTCAATCTTTGAGTTATAGCAGCAGCTATCCACCTGTTCACTTTGTTGTACATTTGTATTGTTTATGTACTAAGTCTGGCCCTGGAAGTGTTAGGCAGTGCCACTCATGGCATTGGTGCTGCATGCAACACATGCTTCTAACCCCAGATGTCATGTATTATGTGAACCTAAGTTCTTTTGAATTCATGTAACCCACAAAAGTTCCATTTGAAAGGATGTGCCATATTTGCCACCATTGCCATGAGTAGCACTGGCTGACAGTCACAGAGCAAGACGTTAACCTTGCTCAGCTATTATGGAAAACTATTTTACATACAAATGTGGTAATTAGTATACATGCCAAAAGCCTCACAGAATAAAATTTTTTACCCGCATCTTACAATGATTGTTATTTTGCTTTAACTCAGGATGCCTTTCCACCTGCGTTGCATCCTGTGGCTGACCACTCCAACGATGTCGGCAGAATCGTTACACAGGTGTGTTTTTTTGTGATTCTCAGTAGTGATATTTTGTAGTTTACGTTCGATGTAAATGCACAGATCGAATGAAAAACAGGTTAAAAGATGAGCTCACAGGCACTGTATCCAAACGTTTGTTAGGAAGGAAAATCTTTGTTACAAGTTGTCATTATAGCAACACAAGAGAGTGTGCTCGTCAAACCACCAGTACCTAGCAAGCAACAGCATTATACCATGGAAGAAGCCAAAACATCAGGCGAAAATCTGTACTAAACTAGAGACTGCATTAAGACATTTTGGAGGCTTAAACTATTTCTTGGGTTACTCTAATTGCTTGAACTGACATGTCCTGCAAAACAGTTTGCATTCACACTTGATACAATCTGCAGCAAAATGCGAACAAAGGGCTGCAATACTCTAAGAGCCTACTATTGAAGTAGCAACCAGTCTTCCCAGTGTACTGCAGCCTCAGGAAAATATGTGGTACACTGCACCACATGCACACACAACAAATTTTAATCCATAAGCATCTGTACACTGTGTTTGTGCAGGACTGGGCAACTGGCTGTTTGTTCGTGACTGAAACAACTACGTACTTCAAGACTGTATTGGGAAGCCACCATCTTTTTCAGTCAGTGTAACAGTCCATAAACATATGGATTTCCATGAACATTTTGTCTGCCACGCTTTTCTTTGTCGTTTTTTTTGCACTCCGGCTTTGATGGCTGCGAGACACTTCAGGCTGGCTGAAGAGGCAGTGGTAACCTAGTAGCTGGCCTCGCAAAGTTATCTTGATTTTTAGCAGCCAACTTGCTTTGGACAATGTTGAATAACACATCAAAAGGCACGGGAATATTGACAAGGTTAGAATGACTTTGAAAGAAGTTTATGAGGGTTCTTTTTTAACTCTGATCTGTCTGCTGAGACCAAATCATGTCAGCTTTTAATGAAGCAATGTTCAGGTTGGAAAACTGCAAGGCTGTGTGGATACTCAAACACCATCATTGCTTCATATAGCTGAAGTTGCTCCATGACATCAAAGCAGAGGCAAATGACATGGCAAAGGAAAGGTTGGCGGAATAAGGACTCTTGGTGGCAATTATGTAGGTTCAAAGGCTATCGCACTGAGTAAGAAAATGTGTTCCCGATACAGCTTGAACATAGTGGTAATGCTGAAGAACATACTGGCACCATCTGCCTAGTCCTACACCAGCATGTGCTCAGAAAGGGATGCTTGTTGTCCTTGAGGGCCACCACTGCACGGATCAGCTGCTATCGCTATGACATAGAATGTGACATCAGATAACTATAGTTCACACCTTTGCTGCAGCTCGCTGGCTGGGCAATTGAAGCCTTGATTGTAAGGTTGAAAAGTTTCAATCGCAAGGTGGCAATTTAGTTACCAACTCTTACAGCATGGTTCACTACTCAGTGCTGCAGTGCTGAACATATTCGACCAAGCCTGGTGCGAATTCTCATGACTACCCATGTTCTAGCTGCCGCTGTATACTTAGTTGATAAAGTCACTGAAAATGAAATTTGGTCATCGAAAGAGGCATGAAAATGATGCACACAAGGCTTCTCTATTGCAAAAACCAGCGTCTTCCAGTGTGAAACCAGCACGCTTTTCGGCGCTGGGTCGCACTGGGTACGCTGGCACTAACTGGGACACACTGGGACACCAGTGAGAACGCTGGATAAAAGCTGGGTCACACTGAAAGGGACGCTGGTTCCACTGCCATGACGCTGGGGCGCACTGGTTTGCACTGTACAGGCGCTGGTTCTCGCTGCAGTTCGCTGGTTCGCACTGGAAACTGCGCTGGTTGTGTTTGTGTTGCGCTCCATGGTTCCGGTACGCATGGACGAGCGCTGCTGAATATTAAAATACTTTATACAATTTTATCGCTTGATACTGGTTTGTTCTCCTAAATAACGCTATATATTGGGTTTTTAAAACCCTATTTTGTGTCACAGCTTGGAAAAAAGGTGCGCGAGCTGCCCTGTTTATTCATGCACATTTGAAACTGAAAATCACTTTCGTTTTTTTTTTATTTTCCCTTTTGACTGGGTGAATACCTGAATTCTTGAATGAAACCATGTAAACGCAGAGAACGCCGCGTTTTTTAGTAGTTCGCATGTAACGTATACCTGGGAGTTGTCGCAGTTGTCACAGTGTTGTGGAATGCACGAAATGCAGAAGTCGTTCAGACGCGCGCGAACGGGCCCCGAGCACGAAGCCTATCGCTGACTGATATTATCGCACCGATAACAAAGCTGAAGTGATTCGTGCGCTTCCATTTTCCCTATTGTAGTAAAAAAACTTCTGAGGCTCAAATACGCACATTTTAGCTTTCGCCAGCTA
Source organism: Dermacentor variabilis (assembly GCF_050947875.1). NCBI lineage: Eukaryota > Metazoa > Arthropoda > Arachnida > Ixodida > Ixodidae > Dermacentor > Dermacentor variabilis. Next base: position 42,504,641 of record NW_027460291.1, read on the forward strand.
CCCGCGCCGAGATCAGTGTTCTTAAATAAACAATTTTTTCATGTATACAGTGCCAGCACAAGAAGCGATGACTGCTAATGTGACACGTCACAAACACAGGTAATGTGCTATCGCTGAAAGCTCCCAGCACTAGCCTGCGCTTCTCTCAGGAAGATATATGACTCGACAGGCGTGTTGACTGAAAGGTATCACTGAACTAACGAAACGTTGCATATCCTTTGCGTGAAGAACAAGAAACGGCTATTGAAATCGGCAGCAACAGTCCACACACCGTCCCGGGTCGGCGGTTCATTTTTGACTTTTTTCGAAGTTAAAATAGCAATCGCAAGTGAAAATCGATGTTGTGGCACTTCCAAGCATACTGCTGAATATGGACAGGAACTTTTTCTTTCTGGTACAGGCGTGAGTTTTAGTTGCTGGGCGATAGCGCATCAACCATGCCTGTACAAGACGTAGCTTTGCGAAACAAACTGCTTCTCGGCTTTGACCCGGCAAATTATCCTTGTGTTTCCATCTGCTGGCACGGCGCAGCGGTAAAGTGCAGGGCTCGGGATCTGTAGGTCGGACGATCGAATCCTGGTCGGGGCAGTTTTATATTTCAAAAATTTTTTTTCTTTTTTTATTGCACTAAAACGCTCCTTGTTGCTTTCTGTATTCAAAAAAATATATATATACGGCCTCCAGGCACCGCACATTTCACGCGCTAGAGCTGTTTTTCACGCGAGTAGCCAGTGCCTCCCAGCACGCTGCGCCTTCCCAGCGCCCCAGCGTCCAGCGCGCTGCACTGGGCCCATAATCCGGCGCACTGGGTCCCAGTGGCGCTGGGTTTTGCAATAGGGTTGTAGCGTGCTCACTTAGTATGGCATCAGTCAAAATACCCTGTGTAGAGATGCTGGCAGAAGTGCAGCAGAAGTGTGGATTGAGGAGACAAAAATATAAGCTGTTCAAGTTCCACATATAACAGACCGATAATAAGTCGTCGTTCAGCAAGAACTCTGGCAAAAGGGGCAAGCCGCACTCCCCACGACGAATGCTATAAAAACAGTACTGTTATGGCAGCAAAATTGCCTATAGCTCTTTTGTGAAAGATCATGCCAACTGAATAACTAATATAAAAGCATCAAGTTGCTCCAATAAAAGCCTTTGTTACGCTACACACCAGACTGGGATGTAAGGTCTAGGTTGTTTTGTAGCTAAGATGCCCACAAACAATGCTTAAAACATGTAAACACTTGGAATTAACTGTGATTAAACTGCTGATTAAACTGATTAACACTTCACAGCTGGTATCACAATGTTGTTGTCTATGCCACAGAAAAATTCCAGCACGTGGGGGCCACAATTCTAGAGGCCAATACAGACACTGGGTGCCAGCAAGCATGGACTAAAGATTTTTACATATGCATTGGTGTCGTCTACCAGATTTAGTTTTCTTGGATGCACAGTCATATTTGGGGTAACAATTTTCTGCCTGAATATTCATCGCAGGGAGCACTGCAGCCAGCTAAAGCGAGTTTCTTGTTCACACCTTGCCACACATGTAGACTTGGCCCATTTTTCTAGGCACATTTGTTGGATTCAAGAGAGAACAAAGAGTAACTTAAGAACTTTATTCCTTATAGATTTAAGGCGTGGGCCAGGTGATAACCATTGTTTTAAAAATTTTACCAAACCGGGAAAGATTCTTTCTTGAAAGTCTTCTCATATCAGCTTGATACAGTCCCTGGCTTAGTATGGGTGCATGTGCTGTGGCTTTTTTTTAGTCTGTTTAAGAGGTCGTTTTCCTTTTGAGTGTTTCAGTTGCAAGGAAATCACAAATATATTTTCATTTCAGCAACCCTGTGACATTACAGAATTTCTTTTTTCCTTGAAGTGTGCCTTGGTGACATTTTATTAATTCAGTTTCTGCCCTTTTCATGTTTTGATTTTTCTAGTCATGTTGAAAAGCCCTGCATTGGGACGTATCTTCTGTACCAGACTTCAGAAGGCTGCTTACTCTTCCTCTTTATACATTTGATTTTGTAACCTGCTTACACATTGCCCCCATAGGGCCTTGAAGGTATTTTATATAAATAAATAAATAAATAAATAGGGGGAGCCGACAAAAAAATATCTTCCCAAAGTCTTCTGGAACTTGTGCTCCGTGAACACCGGCAGAACACACCAATGATTCCAGCGTTGTATGCCGTGCCTCCGTGCCATACAACATGTTAAGGGGACACCAGAGAGCCGTATGGTGTCATAAAAAAAAATTGATGGGAGCAACTAAGCAATCGTTGCGTATGAATGCGAGAGCATAACGTGTCGCTAAGGTATGTCGCCGAGTTTAATGCAGTGGCAAAATTTTGCCGAGTTTAGCGCTGCTGCATTATGTTTCGGAGGGTAATGTGGCTTCCTGTGAGGTCGCAACAACGCCAGACGACAAACAGGCCGTTGTGCGATCTCTCAGCTGAGTTGTACAGTGTTTACCTTGCGTTGAGTGTTGTTTCTCGATTACTACACTTGGCCGAGCGATGCCAGTATTATTTTCTGATCCGGCACCATAGTGTCGGCACTAAATTTCTTCATCGGTTTCGTAGGCGAACTACACCTCATACTCCGGGGGGATGTCGTAGTCGTCGTCATCCGAGGGGCACCTTAAGCGCGCTGCATCTTATTCGTCGACGGCGTTGGCGAGATCCCGACAACGCGAAAGGCAGAGTGAGTTGCTGCAGCTCGCCTCCAAGGTAAATACACCGGGCAGCGAAGCTTCCATAGGAACCTATACGTGCAAAAACATGGTGGTATGGATGGATGGATGGATGCCGTCAGTGTGCCCTTTGGAACGGAGAGGTGGGTTGCGCCACCAAGCTCTTCTTATTATATTGCCTAATGTCCTACCTTTGATAACAAAGAAAAAAAAGGAAAGGAGAAAAAAATCACGATGAATTCCCATAACCAATGTTGCTGAACACCTATTGTAAACTTTGTTTTTGCATGCCTCGGTTGTTTGTCGTTTGCCTACTTTTTATTCACCAATCTTCCAATCGCCGCTTACTAATCTCTTCTGCACCCATATTTACGTTACCCCTGCTCTCGCTAAATCCATGTTCTTCAAGGAGGCCTGAGATGCCTAAATCGACCGCTGGAAAGATATATTCGCGTTCTAATAAAACGTACTCCATCGTTTCCCCAGCTTTACCGCAACAGCCACCATGCGTCTACTTCCTTCTTATATCTCGCTTTATAAGTGCGTGTTCTAAGGCATCCCGCTCTCGCTTCGAAAAGTAGGAGCTTCCCTTAAGTTATCATGAATTGTTTCTTTTCCGATTTCGTTTTTTTTTCCTCTGACGTAGTTACTCATGGCAGGTTTCTTTTCCAATGCCGCCACCCATGAGATTATCTCAGCCTCTCTGACTTTCCGCTTGATGTTCTTTGTTGCCATGTTGCTCACCATACAGTTCGCATACTTGCTGGAGAGCTTCCTAGTTCTTTTCCTGCACTGTGAATCCGTGTTTCTTTTTTCTTTTTTGTTGTACAAATTCCTGAAAACTCTCCAAGCCCGTCTAACTTTTCTCCATATTAGTCAGTAGTTATTCATAATCAATTTTACGTTGAGGTCCTCTCATTTCAAAGCTTGCCCAGCCCATATCACCCTGCACAGCTTCATTTGTAGTCTTCCCTTGAGCGCCCAATGCGAGGCGTCCCTCTGACCTTTGGTTGCCATCGAGTCCCGATTGTACCTCTGATTTCAAGCTAACAACCGCATTTTCCAATGTAAGTCCTGGAACCACCAAACCTTTTCATATACACCGGAGCACCTCCTACCTATTGTATCCCCATAGCGCTCCGTGTTTCATTAAAGACGTATTTCTCTTCCCGGTTGCTGTTATTTTTTCCTGTGTTTCCAGATATCTATCTGGAAATGGTTATATACAGCACATGGTATATCGTTTATACATATACCAAGGTATTTACATTCTTTTTTCCGAGGTATTTCCTGGCCCCGCATTTACACAGTCTGTTCACTGTTTTCATTGAATTCCATGACACCTGGTTTTTAACGCTACATTTCCGACCTAAATTCTCGCTTTCCTGTCCACCGATATTAAGAAGACGTTGCATATCACTTTGCTTGTTAGCTAGCAACACAATGTCATCCGCATAAAACAAACCTGGAAGCTACTGCTCTACTGCTACACCCACCTGTTTGCATAAGAGATTAAACCCGATATTACTTCCCTCTAGCGCCCTTTCCATCCTCACCAGGGCAGCTTCGCCTCAGTCCCTTGCTGATATCAACTTCCTCCTCGCTCCTCATCCTTTTCCATTCAACGCAAACAATATTTTCTAGGTAAATCTATCTCAAAACCTGCATACAGTTTTCGCCCAAGCCTTCCCCTTCCAGAATATCCCAAAAAATTTTGCGATTTACCTTTTCGTACGCTCACCTAATGTCCAAAAAGGCCACGTATAACGGTGTCATTTCTACTTACTTCTTCTACTCATTTCATTTCTAATAACTTATCGAGACGTTTAATTATTCTGAAGCCATTCTGAATTTAACCTAAAATGCTGCTATTCTCTGCCTATCCCTGCAGCTTTAATTTAATTGCCTGGATTGCTAACCCATATGTTACCAATGTAATGGTGAACCGTCCATTTGAGTGAATTCCATCTTCCTCTTCCTTACTTTAATAAATTAAATGATGGCGTAACTCTTGTGTCGTTTTTCTGCCGCGGCTTTCTGACGATGGCGGGGTGGCTGAATGAGCCAAGTAATCATCTCGCATTAAAAAAGAAAACAAAAAAAAGAAGCTTGAGGTGTTTCACCTTCCAAACCCGATCGACACATGATGATCACATCAAAGTTTTATGGAATTTTTAAACGCAGCCTGTTGCAGATAATGTAATTCTAGTCATTCAGCTTGATTACTCAGAGAGACGGCCATTCCCTGCACGAGAAATGGAAAGATGATCTCCCGGCGGTATAAGTACTATCGAAGTATACACGAATGCAAACGCAGCTCTAAAATAGATGAAAACAAAAGTCAACCTCGAAGTATACGTAATAGGCAATGTTATATAATAGGAACACTGAAAGTTGCAAGTTAACTTTCAAGACTACATACAAACAGAAACCGTGCTAACCCCAAAGGTGCACTATCTACTCCTGGCCGCAGCGGTCGCTATTCGATGGGGCAAAGTGCAAAAATGTGCGTTTACCATGCATTGGGTGCAAGTTAAAGAAGACTACAACGTGCCACATAATCACATCGTAGTTCTTGCGCTTAAAACCCGTGAATTTAATTTTGGAACGCAGCTCTTAGGCTTTCGTTCCTACGGTGAGCGTCGGCGTCACGGAGCGAACAAACACATTGAAAGATGAAAAAGGGTGACAGCGAAGAGAGCGCAAGGGGTAAAGCGGCGGAGGAGGGAAGGGTGAAAGCGGAACAATAAGGGCGTAGTTCCTCGCAAGACGCGCTCTGCGGCGACGATGACAACGCGATGGCGCCGCACTAGCGTGCGTCGTCTGGGAAGTCAGTCTGCGACGGCTGCTGTGAATAGCGCCTGTGCGTTACCTACGTGCTGCCTCTCGCGGTCCCCCGATTAGGGACGCAGTCGCGCTACACTTCGCTCCGTTTGAAACATGCCACACGAAACAGATTGCCCGCGCGAGCCAGTATATCGCGAAATGAAAGCACGTATAGAGCTGCACTCAAATTTCGCATTTGGGAGCATCGCAATCTTCGGTGAATTTGTAATATACGAACACCTTCTCCATCGAATCAAAGATAAGAGAGAAACTCTAAGAGTCAGCGAGTACACTTATTTTTATCTCGAACCATCGCTCTCTTATTTTGTCCACTCTACGCGACCGTCACGCGAAATTGTGTAATATATGTAAATTGAGGCACATCACATTAACATGATAAGCTAGCTAGTTCGACTATACCTTGAATCTCAAACTTACTAGTGCGGATTTCGTTAACGCGTCAACTTCTGATTGTAAAAATATCTAACATAAAGATGTAAACCCACGCCAAACGTTCACTATACCTGCCGTCTCGCCAGCTTCGAGCAATAAAGCGAGAATCGCCAACGAGGATCGGAAGCGGGCTAAGTGTGGCAAAGAGCGTAGCCTTGGCGGCGGACAAAGGGAGAGCCTTTCGTTGTTCGCCGCAAAGAGCCGCTTGTCGCTCCAGGGTGACTGACACGAACCACAGAATTCGCTGCTCTACAGGGATCTGGCTGTACGGAGTTATGCGGGGAAGTTTCGCGCTTGACGACTCGCGTGTTGGCCTCATCAGCTTCAGTGAGTTTGTACGGAGAACCCACCTCTGCGCGACGACGAGTCCGAGGGTTTGTGGGCTGTCGTGCTCGAGCCTGAAAAATGGCGGGACGTGGAATGTAGGAGGACGGGGCAGCGGAGTTGCCCATCGAATAGGAGCTGCGCACATGCAAGAAATCTTGAATTGAGATCTGCAATGTTTACTCGCGACGAGGCGGCACGGGGTGAATTTCTAATACAAGTGCCTCAACGCGTGGCAAATAGCGTTTAGACTCGGGCACTGCAGCCGCAAGCCACGCGGAAGGCTGCCGATTGGGAAACACCGCGGAGTGTCGCCTCCGATCCCAGCTTGGCAGCAACCGAGAACATCGGGACAGCGGCGCAGGAAGCCGCGCAACTGCGCCAGCGAAATCATGCAGAAACGAAGATTCCGAATGAACAGAATAGTTCTAAAAATGAAGAGTGCGACCAATGGTAACAAATTTATTTTTAAAAATATGCAGATCCAACACACTGTCATAAACAAATACCGTATGCGATGCATTATGCAAGTTGCTGGCTATCCAGCTTCGTTTGGTGCAGCGCAAGCAGGTGGAGCAACGTGTTTATGTAATGCGAGAAGTTGTGTGGTTTATGCGAGTCTGTGTTACCATGGCCGCAATATGGCAACGATGACAGTGACGACGATCGCATGACGGTGGTGACGGCATTATTTATACTCCGGCCTTTGGACGTGAGTTAAGGACATGCCTATTCCTGGACCCTACATAGGGAATTAAGTGAAAGAAACAGGGACTATTAAGATATGTGCTACGAAGTGTTATACAATCGTACGTACCTAAACATATATATGTTGGGTGGTTTATGCTAAAATGATTAAACCATTTGAACTGCGGCAAGGAAACCTTAATACCTGTTCGACCTCCATTGAATATGAAGGCGGCATAAAGTTCGCCTGCCTTCTGAGTAGTGTTAGCTGCCACACGGAAATAACTGGGGATAGTGGACCGATCCAAAAGCGGCATAGTCTTGCACAACATCTCAAAGTGTTGTCTGCTACGACGGAAGAATGCGAGAAACTGACACATGACGGAAGGGCCAGACGACAAATGCAGCTAGCCGGGAAGTCCGCTTTAGCACGAGAGAAGTGTAGCCAGCCACAGTACGGTTAGTGGGCACTGCCGCACTAGTCGCGCACGCCACCTATAGACCTTTTCTTTTTTTCTCGGGCGCCGCCATATTGCACAGGCAGCGGCGCCATCTATTAGCACTATGATTTTAACGTCATGCTGACTTCGGAGAAGTGCGCTGTGTTGTATGCCAGGTATACGCTCTGCGGCGGTTGCCTTGGGGTTGCCGTGGCCTACTTAAGGCTTACTCACCGTAGGCCGACCCGACCCCGATTTCGGTCTTCCAACTATCGGCGGCAGGGTTTTTTTTCCTTCGAGTCAGCGCGTCTGTCACACTGCACCGACGCCGACCAATCTGCCGACGGCCTGCAGATTGTTCGGCACCAGCACACTGTGACAGAGGCGCCGACAAAAAAAAAAAAAAAAAAACGCTGCAGTGTCGCCGACAGTCGGCTGACCAAAATCGGGGTCGGTTCGGCCTACTGTGAGTGAGCCTTTAGCAATACGTGGCAAGTTGAAAACGATTCTGTGATAATTATGAAATGATTTATCTGGACACGGCCAGGTTTGCTGCCGCTCATGAGGCGGACGGAGCACAGATCACGTGGGCGTGCGCTTGATCCTCCAATCAACGTCCGGCCGACTAGTTGGCTGTGTATTCATATACACAACGCAACGAATGGTGGTGTAGTTTTATGCAGTACAGTGTAGAAAAAGGTACCATATCGCAGTTTCTTATGTAAATGTCATTGCCCGCGTTTGTAAGCTATTTGATGCAGCGTTTTCTCTCGATAATGTCGTAGAAAGAATGCACTGCTGCAGAAAAGCAAAATGAGAGGGGCAACATTTTTTCTTTATGGTTACATAAGGCTCCCCTTTTCACTTTCCTCATTTCACGGTGACCACTGCTGATTATAATAAATTTTGGTGTTTAACGTGCCAAAACCAGCACAGGATTACGAGGCACGCCATAGCGGGGTCTCGGGAAATTTTGACCACCTGGGCATGTTCAACGTGCACCAAATGCACGACACACGGGTGTTTTTGCATTTCGCCCCCATCTGAATGCCGCCACCGCGGCAGGGATTCAATACCGCGATCTGGCGCAGCGCAAGGCCATAGCAGCTAAGCCACCGTGGCAGGTTGATCACTCTTGTCTACATTTCGGAGATTGTGTGCTACTGGATGTGTACGAGTTTTTTTTTGTTGTTGTTCCTTGGTCACTTGAAATATATAAAGCCTGCAGTAGCATATGCCGAGCCTTTCTATCGGCTAAACTCTTCGGTTTCGGTAAAAATTTTACTCACCAGCGGCCAAGTATTATCACAAGCTGGTTAATGTATACAGTTGCCTAGGGATATGTTCTTGAAGTACGAAAGATTTGTGCACGATTGGCCGGCATAGGCTATGCGGTGCAAATAACGCAACACGAGATTGGTCATTCAAGAGGCTATTCGAAATGGTTGCTGTCGAAATGGTTTACAAAAATTCACACGCCGCGGTTGGTGTATGCGCGTCGGACGCTTGCGCTGCCAGGACTAACTGTATACTTACTGCTTAGCCCAAACACTACACAGTGCTTGCCCAACTGCACCTTGTGCGAGCTGACATCACGTAATTACTTAGCAGAATCAGCTAAAACATCACTAAATCATTTTGCAGCGTGCACATGGTGACGACACATTCAAGCAGCATTGCGCCGCGGCAGACATGATTTCCTGTGCGCTGGACTGCATACCTAAACTTGACGACGAAGGTAAGCCGCATACACTTTTGTTTCGAAGATGATGTACACCCTTCGGTCTGGACATAACACGGACGAGCATTTTCACGGCTGGAAAGTCGCGAAAGCACAGCGCCACTCGTGCTTTCCGTCAACACATAGTGACATCATCGGTGCGAAGCAAGTAAGTGATGTAAAGAAAGAATAAGATAGAAAAGACTGGTGCGATAGAAATTCGCCTCTGTGTCTTTAGCTTTTTTCCGCCGGCATTACCTCACCACACTTTGAATGTCTCGAAGGCAAAAGACGTTCTGATACGGTAATTTTTCTACGGAAAGTCCTTTGCGTGTATTTACTTTTCTTATAGGTAATGAAAGAATAGAAATTGCAACTTAAATGAAGGCAACAGTAGAGAAGCGTAGTGATTTATTGAATACAAAATGAAACACTTTGAATCAGAGCAGACACGTCGGCTGTCACAAGTCTGCAGATTCTACATTTATAGATCTTATGTGCAGTCTGGTGAATTTAGATGCCGCATTTGTAGAGTCAAAAGGCGATGATTTCATTATTCTTACTTTCTAAACGCATTTGCTGTATGTATCTGCTTCTGCTGTGTACCGCCATCATTGAAGTCACAATTTCAATTCTCCCATTGCGAAACCGAACTTCCCAACTAGTTGTTTGAGTGGTCTGGCGCTTGCGTCATCATGTGCCAGTTTGCCGCATTCTTGTCTCGAAGCAGGCAGCACTTTGAGATGTTGTGGAAGACTGAGCCGCTTTTGGTATCGGCCCGCTATCTCCAGCTATGTGGGCGTAGCAGCTAACACTATACGTAGAACATTGGCGTAGACAGGGTGAAGGTTTGAGAACTCGACCCCCCCCCCCTCCCCGAAATTTTCTGATGAAACCTCTTCCCCTTTCCCACGGAACAGAACCTTTCTGGAGGTGCGCTCCGAACGAGTGACATGGATGAAAGGGAAAGATTGATGTGAAAGCAAGGCGAGGGCTAGTAGCGGTCCCAAAGGGGAGGAGGGGGTTGTCATGTCACCGTACCTATATTATAGTAGAGTTTGCTTGCCTTTCCACGTGACCTTTTCGATATCTCCCCTTCCCTTGCCCCTCCTTGTATGGGAAGTAGGAGCGAAGATTGGCAAGGCTGTTATTCACTCGTTTCGCGATAGCGTCAGTTCTACCCATTCTGTGCCTCCTCTTTTCCCTCCTCTCTGCCATTATATTGACACGTGTACTTATCTTTATCGGGCGACCAGGTTTCGCCGCTTAACAACTGTAATCGCACAGCGAGGGACGCGCCTGCATGTATCGGACGTTTCTGGAAAGTTATCGATGCTTCTACCCGGCTGTCTGCTGTCGCCGAACCTTGTGTTATCTGATTTCATCGCGTAACGTGAATTGTGCAGAACTTTGTGGAAGGCACGCGAGTCCGAACGATTAGTCTGGAACATTCGACGACTGCTATATAAAAGCCGACGCGCTTGACCCGCTGATCACATTTACGACGATCGCCGACTGTGTTCGCCACTCTCGTTGTGCTTTAAGTGTAGCCTGTTCTGTGGGCACAGGTTCGCCCAATAAAAGCTAGTTTTTGCCTTTCACAGTATTGCTACTGTGTTCTTTGACGTCACGACCACGTGACATCTGGTGGAGGTGCTTGTGCGTTCATGTACCGAACGCCCCCGTAAAGCCACGATCCAAGCCCGAAGCCCGAGAACAAAACCAACGTCGTCCAAGACCAGCGTGCTAGCCGCCGACTGCAAGGACTGCCCCCAGAGCACGGACTTCTACCTGAGACGAGCAGGAAGATTGCCACCAAGTCCACCCCAATGGCAGCCCCAGCATCCCCCGTCGTGCTGCAGCAGCCCAGGGAGCCCCCCACTTTCCGCGGTTCAACATTCGAGGACCCGGAAACCTGGCTTGAGACGTACGAGAGAGTCGCTACCTTTAACAACTGGAAGAGCGACGACAAACTGCGATATGTCTTCTTCGCTTTGGAAGACGCAGCCAGGACGTGGTTCGAGAACCGAGAAGCCACCTTAACGACCTGGGAACTTTTCCGAAGCAGCTTCCTGCAGACATTCGCAAGCGTCGTACGCCGAGAACGAGCCCAAGCGCTATTAGAAACCCGGGTGCAGCTACCTAATGAGACGACCGCGATCTACACGGAAGAAATGAGCCGTCTCTTCCGCCACGCCGACCCTGAAATGCCCGAGGAGAAGAAAGTCCGCCTGCTGATGCGTGGTGTGAAGGAAGAAATTTTTTGCAGGAATGGTACGAAGCCCACCGAAGACCGTCGACGAGTTTCTTCGCGAAGCCACCAGCATCGAGAAGACACTCGAGATGCGAAACCGGCAATTCGACCGCCGCACGAACTCGACAAACTACGCCGGAGTTCAATCACTGGCCACCGACGACCTGCGCGAGACTATCCGAGCGGTCGCGCGGGAGGAGCTACAAAAGCTGTTCCCACCATCACAGCCTCCATTGGCTTTGATTGCCGACGCCGTGCGTGAGGAGCTCCAACAACAACTTGGAGTAGCCCCTGAATCGCCCCAGCCTGAGCCGCAAGCGATGACCTACGCCGCCGTCGCACGCCGTCAAGGTCCCCCTCCGCGACCGCGCCAGGGCCCTGTCACGCCGCAGTTCCGTCGTCCGCCGCCGCCACCGCCAGCACGACCACCCGTCGCCCAGCGCACCTACGCGAGGAAGACGGACATTTGGCGCGCTCCTGACCACCGCCCGCTCTGCTACCACTGCGGAGAAGCGGGTCACGTTTACCGACGATGTCCATACCGGGAGATGGGACTGCGAGGTTTCGCCGTGAACGCTCCGCGCCCGCAGCAAGGTGAACGCCCCCGCGATATCGCCGATTACTTCGCTGCTTCTCAGTGGAGCTCTCGACGACCGTCGCGTTCGCCATCACCAGGCCGCTACCTGTCGCCGCAGCGCCGACCATACACTGGCCCAGCCCGAGGCCGGTCAGCGAGCCCATATCCGGAAAACTAAAAGCAGCAACTGATGGAGGTGCGGTTGCTGTTCGTCGAACTGACGAAGATCCTCCGCCGCCGACGAAGACACCGAAGAAACTACCTCGACGACACAACGACACGTCGCCGTCCCGACGAAATCAGGAAGCCAAGACTACACCGATGAAAGACGACGACGCGACGTTCCAGCTTCAGTTCAACGCGACGCAGCCGTGATCCGACGCCAAGACCCAACTGCAACGCCAGACAAAGAACCACCGACCTCGACGTACTTCTCGACGGCCACGCAGTCACTGCCTTAGTCGACACAGGGGCCGATTACTCCGTAATGAGTGGACACATCGCCGCCCAGTTGAAGAAGGTTAAGACTGCATGGGAGGGCCCCCAAATTCGGACCGCTGGAGGACACCTCATTACGCCGACTGGAATCTGCACGGCAAGAATTACCGTTCATGACCGGACTTACCCTGCCACCTTCGTTGTCCTCCAACAGTGTTCACGGGACGTCATTCTCGGCATGGACTTCCTGAATCAACATGGCGCAATCATCGACCTGAAGTCGAAATCGATAACGCTGTCACAACATCAAGCGATACCGCCGGAGAGCTGTCGTAGTCACCACGCCTTGAGTGTGCTTGAAGATCAAGTGAGCATCCCGCCGCGCTCCAGCATTATTATTTCCGTCGGCACTGAAACACCCGCTGACGTAGAAGGCGTCATCGAGGGCGACCAACATCTACTGCTCGACCGTGAAATTTGCGTCGCAAGAGGGATCGCTCGACTTCACGGAGGGCAACTGGAAGTTATGCTAACCAACTTCAGCCAAGAGTTCAAGCACATCAACAAGGGCACGACAATCGCATACATCGAGGAAATTGTGGAAACCAGCAATGCCTTTGTCCTCTCGGATTCAGCCGCATCTACCCCGATGAGAATTGTCCCCGAACCAGACTTCGACGTGAATCCAAGTCTTCCTATGAGTAAGCAGCAACAGATCAGAAGTCTTCTCCGACGATACAAAGACTGCTTTTCGACGTCATCGAGGATTCGACAAACACCAGTTGCAAAGCATCGCATAATAACCGAAGAGAGCACTCGACCACTCCGCCAGAGCCCTTACCGAGTTTCGACGCGAGAACGTGAAGCTATTAGGCAACAAGTCGACGAAATGCTGCGCGACGACATCATCCAGCCGTCGAAAAGCCCGTGGGCCTCTCCTGTAGTCCTGGTAAAGAAAAAGGACGGAGCCCTACGCTTCTGCGTCGATTATCGTCGACTGAACAAGATCACGAAGAAGGATGTGTACCCCCTTCCACGGATAGACGACGCATTGGATCGGCTCTGCAACGCTAAATACTTCTCGTCGATGGACCTCAAGTCTGGCTACTGGCAAATAGAGGTCGACGAGAGAGATCGCGAAAAGACTGCCTTCATCACGCCAGACGGCCTCTACGAGTTCAAGGTCATGCCATTCGGACTTTGCTCGGCGCCTGCAACGTTTCAGCGCGTCATGGACACGGTGTTAGCCGGACTGAAGTGGCAGACGTGCCTTGTTTACCTGGATGACGTCGTTGTGTTCGCCGGAAATTTCGACGAGCACCTTAGGCGGCTTGCGACAGTGTTAGAAGCCATCAAGTCATCAGGGCTCACTCTGAAGCCGGAAAAGTGACGTTTCGCTTACGGTGAGCTTTTGTTCCTAGGCCACGTGATCAGCAAATCAGGAGTACGCCCCGACCCGCAGAAGACAGCTGCCATCGCAAAGTTCCCGCAGCCAACCGACAAAAAGGCAGTGCGCAGATTCCTTGGCATGTGTGCCTACTATAGGCGCTTTGTCAAGGACTTTTCACGCATCGCGGAGCCGCTAACACATCTAACCAAATGTGATGTCGCGTTCAAGTGGAAAACACTGCAGGCCAAAGCATTTCAAGAATTCAAACGACGCATGCAGTCGCCGCCGGTACTTGCACACTTCGACGAGGACGCCGATACCGAAATCCACACTGACGCCAGTAGCCTAGGCCTCGGTGCCGTCCTAGTCCAGAGGAAAGAGGGACTTGAAAGGGTGATATCGTATGCTAGCCGCTCGCTGTCAAAAGCGGAAAGCAACTATTCTACGACTGAAAAGGAATGCCTCGCCATCATTTGGGCTACAGCTAAATTCCGCCCTTACCTCTATGGCAGGCCATTCAAAGTCGTCAGTGACCATCACGCATTGTGTTGGCTAGCTAACTTAAAGGACCCTTCAGGACGGCTGGCGCGATGGAGTCTCAGACTACAAGAATATGACGTCACGGTAATATACAAGTCCGAATGAAAACACTCCGACGCCGACTGCTTATCGCGCGCCCCCATCGATCCCCCGCCGCAAGACGACGAGGACGACTTCGCCTTCCTTGGGATAATAAGCGCGGAAGACTTCACTAAACAGCAACGAGCCGACCCGGAGCTAAAAGGCCTCGTCGAGTATTTGGAAGGGAACACCGACGTTGTCCCTAGGGCATTTAGGCGCGCGTTGTCTTCGTTGACGCTACAAAACAACCTGCTCGTGAAGAAGAACTTCTCACCAGTCCGCGCCAGCTACCTTCTTGTTTTACCGTCAGCGCTGCGTCCAGAAATACTGCACGCCCTACACGACGATCCAACCGCTGGGCACCTCGGATTCTCCCGGACGCTGTCGAGAATACAGGAAAGGTATTACTGGCCGCGTCTGACCGCTGACGTCGCCCGTTACGTCAAGACATGCCGAGACTGTCAACGACGCAAGACAACACCGACAAGGCCAGCAGGATTGCTACAGCCGATCGAACCCCCTCGCCGACCATTCCAGCAGATTGGGATGGATTTGTTGGGGCCGTTTCCGATATCAACATCCGGGAATAAGTGGATCGTCGTGGCGACGGACTATTTCACCCGTTTTGCTGAAGCTAAAGCTCTACCAAAAGGCAGCGCAGCCGAAGTGGCGAAATTTTTCGTGGAGAACATCCTGCTGCGACATGGTGCCCCAGAAGTCCTCATCACCGACAGAGGAACGGCTTTTACAGCAGAGCTCACCCAAGCCATTCTGCAGTACAGCCAGACAAGCCACAGGAGGACAACTGCCTACCATCCGCAGACGAATGGTCTCACGGAGCGCCTGAACAAGACCCTCGCCGACATGCTAGCAATGTACGTCGACGTCGAACACAAGATGTGGGACGCTGTCCTGCCGTACGTAACCTTTGCGTACAACACGGCGGTGCAAGAAACAACACAGATCACGCCGTTTAAGCTGGTTTACGGCAGGAACCCGACAACGACGCTTGACGCCATGCTGCCGCACGTAACTGACGAAGAGAATGTTGACGTCGCTAGCTATCTTCAGCGCGCCGAAGAAGCCCGACAGCTCGCCCGCCTTCGAATCAAGAGCCAGCAGAGGACCGACAGCCGACACTACAACCTCCGACGACGCTTCATCGAGTACCAACCTGGCGACCGTGTTTGGGTCTGGACCCCGATGCGCCGACGAGGACTCAGTGAGAAACTACTCCGACGCTATTTCGGACCCTACAAGGTCATCCGACGTATTGGCGCTCTGGACTATGAGGTCGTGCCAGACGGCATTTCGCATTCACAGCGATGCCGTGCACGATCTGAAGTGGTCCACGTGGTGCGCCTTAAACCCTTTTACGGACGCTGACGAACTTCGCCATTTTTGTTATTTTCTTTGCTACGAGTGCTTTTGTTTATAACCTTCGTTTGTTTGCAGCATCGGGTCGATGCTTTTTAAGAGGGGGGTATTGACACGTGTACTTATCTTTATCGGGCGACCACGTTTCGCCGCTTAACAACTGTAATCGCACAGCGAGGGACGCGCCTGCATGTATCCGACGTTTCTGGAACGTTATCGATGCTTCTACCCGGCTGTCTGCTGTCGCCGAACCTTGTGTTATCTGATTTCATCGCGTAACGCGAATGGTGTAGAACTTTGTGGAAGGCACGCGGGTCGGAACGATTAGTCTGGAACATTCGACGACTGCTCTATAAAAGCCTACGCGCTTGACCCGCTGATCAGATTTACGACGATCGCCGACTGTGTTCGCCGCTCTCGTTGTGCTTTAAGTGTAGCCTGTTTTATGGGCACAGGTTCGCCCAATAAAAGCTAGTTTTTGCCTTTCACAGTAGCGCTACTGTGTTCTTTGACGTCACGACCACGTGACAATATCTGCCTTCCCTGTGGACATTGGTATAGCAGTAATGCAAGCGCTGCAATTTCTGCGGAGCTTTTACGGGGGGTCACGATGAATGTTGAAGGGTTTGACGGTGACTAATGGAAAAGTATGGTAAGGGGAGTGGAGTGATGCATGCGAGGAGGGGGGGACGCGCATAAAAGGCGCCAAGAACAAAGTTGGCGGATAATTATTGACATATATTGAGAGCATCTCGTCGCTGCCCGAACGTTCAACACCAGAAGGCCACGGCCAGTCACCCAGGTTAGGCTCACCTACCTCGTCGTAACACGTGCTGCTGGCTGCGGAGAGCCCACGCTAACTAAACGTCTCGGCAATTTTCAGAATAGACGTGTTAGGAGACACGACGCTTTCAAATGCCTTTGAGGTATTGGCCGTTATTTTAATGCCGACAACGAATGCCGTAATCTTCACAAAGGGTAACGTAAGTACAGCGCAATACTTTTTTGGGAAGGAAAAACAGACAGGAAAGCTGTCTTTCAACACAGGAACTTTCAACACAGCTTCCTGTTTAGAACCCTTTGCTTCACAAAGGCTTCTAAACAGGAAGCAGCCTACTTCGGACTGTCTGCCTCATCAGTCCCAGAGTGTGATGAAATAACAATATGCTTCGCGTGATGACTATACAATACGATGATCGCAAGTTACTTTCAAACATCTCCTCAAACAAATTCAATAGCAGGTCACCAAAAGTCAGCGAAAGCTGCATTATGTGGTACTATCGAAGTTCTAGAGCAAATCTTCGTTCTTTATTTTGAAATCTAGAAAACTACAGCATGCTGTTACGACATCCCACCGCTGCCACCACTGTTACGACATTGAGGTGGTCCCGTAGCGCTCGTCACCCGTTTCGTGACAGAGCGTTGGTAGCGAAGACTCCGAGTCAGGCGTCGGTGAGAATAACAAAACGGACTTTATACACTATATACAGGTCATTATACAGGACATGAAGGGATCGGCACTGGGGCCGAGAGCTCACAGCAAACGCGACTGTTCTCGCACGGCGACGTCCGGCGAAAACGCGTGACACATCTCTCTCCAGTCGAGAGCGGCACTCTGCTCCCGGTGGGTCGGCGGATCCGGTTTTCCAGGCGGCGCGCCGCGGCTTATAAGCCCCCAGAAACCATTGTCACTCAAACGGCCCAATACAAAGTGAGCACTCGACGGTCGTCGGAAGGGGTCGAATCAGCGACCACGCTGGCCACCCCGTTCAAAACTGGCGGGCGCGGTGACCTCCAGGGAAGGGGAGGTACGGCGCCGGGCTGTCTGGCACTTGGCGACACGTTTGAACATGTTGCCCGCCGATGCTTCTCCGGAGGACACCACTGCCTGACGGCTCAGCATCTTGACTTGTCAAGGGAGAATTAGGGCGCTGTGCCTTTCGGCGCAGCCCCGGGTTTGTCCAAAGGGCGCTCGCAGGAAAATTCTCCATCTTGCAGATTCGGAATCCGGGCTTGTGGTAATGGCACAACAGCATCCCCGCCCTCAGATAAGGCGCCGGGAAGACGAGCTGCCTCCACGTGGCTCGGATGCCAGGCGCGCACGTTCGTCAGGCTCGTCCAAGTTTACGTCCAGTGTCGGGACGCCAGGTCACTTCACGTGCCCAGGTCCCACTCGCCAGGACAGGAGCTCGGCTCACCGCGTTGTCGCCAAGGCACCTCAACCAGCTCCGCTCGGGTCGTTCCTAAGCCCTTGCTTCTCGCCACTGGTCCCGGTTGGTCGTTCTGCAGCTTGCAAAACCGACCGGCAAAAGGCAACACCCAACACGAACAAGTGCCCTCTGTCTCCCGTCAAACACCAGACAAGGCTATAATCCAAATCAACCTAACTGAATTGCTATCCCCTTTTTTTTGCTCCCGCTGCAACAAGAGGCAGGTGTACGATCTAGTATACAAGGCTCAAACAACCCTTTTTCAAATGAACAACACACCAAAAGATCAGGAACAATTAATAATCAGCAATAACAATGAAAAATAGAATGGTCCCCTTGAAATCACTTGGACCGAAAACATACTACTGAGGAAGCAAATGAGGTCATTCATTTTTCCCGGCGATATTTTCGCGGAATCCGAAGCTGCTTATATTTGCGACCCTGCTTATCCGTGTAGCGGCGGTACAATAAGCCAGATTCCTTGCAAAATGAAACCCTCTTTTTTTCCACTCCCCGTTTGACGCTCTTCCTCAGATCGGCTAGTGAACAGTCTTCCTGTTGCTCGCGAATCAGAGTTTCTCTTTCAACTGCCGCCTGCTTCTGCCAGCTGGCGGAAACCGGAGCGAGTGTGGAGCCCGCGTCGCCTAATTGCGGCGTCGCGTCTATATCGCGGCTAGCACTGCACGCGTCACTCCCACTCACTTCCAGGACCCGCTCGCCTAGGCCAGCCTCCGAGCTCTGCCTCTCCCGTGACTGCTCGCCACTCAAGTTACCTTGATCAGTCCGTGTGCCGCACCGCCTTTCGCTCACCGACGCAAAGTCAAGTTCCCTCGACAGCGGGAGCGCTTTGGATCGCGTGAGCGCCATGTACGCCACGTCGGCAAAGAATGATTTGCCCTGATCCTTCAGCAGCTGCTCCGAGTTATTTGAGAAGAGGTAGGAAAAGTGCTCCGGGAGGGCGGCAGACACAGCGGCTTCAGTGTTAAGTTTCCCAAACGCTCCTTCAATGCTAACCGT
This sequence comes from Dermacentor variabilis, assembly GCF_050947875.1. NCBI lineage: Eukaryota > Metazoa > Arthropoda > Arachnida > Ixodida > Ixodidae > Dermacentor > Dermacentor variabilis. The sequence continues at coordinate 42,523,664 of NW_027460291.1, forward strand.
TGCGATCGGTAAACTGACACTCTCCTCCTCGGCCACTTGCCGTATCCTAGCGCACTCTCCCGTAAAATCACTCGAGGAGACGAAGGACGGGTGGACCACGTCTATAGTTGCTGCAGAGTCCCTAAGTGCTCGGCACTTCTTACCGTTTACTTTAGTTTCCTGCACATAGGGCTCCAATAGTCGTATGTTCTTGTGCGTTTCCTGTATCGTTGCAAAAGCAATTTTCTCTTGGCAGTCCGCAGCGATGTACCCTTGCTGTTTGCAATTGTAACAGGTTAACGGTTTCCGTTCTTCAAAATAACGCGTCGTATCGTTTCGCTGTTTTGTTGCAAAAGCAATTTTCTCTGGGCAGTTTGCAGCGATGTGTCCTTGCTTTTTGCAATTGTAACAAGTTAACGGCTTCCGTTTTTCGGGCTTCCCGGAAAACCCATCTCTCCTATCTGCTTTTTCTACGCGCACTGCCTTGCTGTGCAAGCTGCGGCGGGTGTAATACTCTTCCGCTAACTCTGCTGCCTTGTTTAGCTTAACCTCCTTTAGCCTATCTTGCAGCCAGAGCCGGACATCCTCATCAATGCAACGGTAGAACTGCTCCAACGCGATGCATTCGACAATTTTGTCGCGGTCGTCGTAAACCTCTTCGCCCTTCAGCCATTCCACCAAGTCGGCTTTTAGACGAAACGCGAAGTCAACATTCGACTCCTTGCCCTTTTTTGCATACCGGAACCTCTGCCGGAAAGCTTCGGGCGACAATTTGTACTTCCGCAGTTGCGCTTCCTTCACATCACTGTAGCTCTCAAACGCCTCTTTCGATAAGCAAGTTATTACGTCTGATGCCTCCCCAGGAAGCAAGGCTAACAGATTCTGTGCCCAGAGGGATCGCTCAATGCTATTCCGTTCGCACACGTGCTCAAATTTCACGAGGTATTTGGCCATATCCTCTCCGACGACAAAGGGTGGAAGTTGATCGCGTATTCTTGGAACGTTAGAAGTGAGACTAGGCGCCGGCGAGCTGTTTCGAGTCTCCAACTCTTTCATTTTAAGCTCGTGCTCGCGACGTTCCCTTTCTGCCTGCAACTCCCGACGTTCCTTTTCTGCCTGCAACTCCCGACGTTCCTTTTCTGCCTGCAACTCCCGACGTTCCTTTTCTGCCTGCAACTCCCGACGTTCCTTTTCTGCCTGCAACTCCCGACGTTCCTTTTCTGCCTGCAACTCCCGACGTTCCTTTTCTGCCTGCCACTCCCGACGTTCCTTTTCTGCCTGCAACTCCCGACGTTCCTTTTCTGCCTGCAACTCCCGACGTTCCTTTTCTGCCTGCAACTCCCGACGTTCCTTTTCTGCCTGCAACTCCCGACGTTCCTTTTCTGCCTGCAACTCCCGACGTTCCTTTTCTGCCTGCCACTCCCGACGTTCCTTTTCTTTCCTTTCCTCTTCGCAACGTTCCTTCTCCCTCTTTTCCTCCTCGCGACGTTCCTTTTCTTTCCTTTCCTCCTCGCAACGTTCCTTCTCCTCCCTTTCCCGACGTTCATTGATACCCGCCAAGGCCTCTGCGGCTTCCTCAGCCGTTACGTCCCCAGTCCTCATGACCTCAAGGATCGCATTCTTTCTTTTGGTTGAGCCCAACTCAATGCCCAACTCCTCACAAATTTCGAGAAGTTCCTTCACCTTGTACTTCTCCATCGTTCACACTGTCCTCCTGCTGTTTACCCTTTTTGAATATACCTGCCGTACGCTACTATAATGCTACTAGTAAGACATATGCAAGTATTTCACACACTGCCCTGTTTACCCCCTCAGCATCCCCTGGTTTTCAAAACACTCTTACTAGGCTTGAAACACACAAGGTTATCACAATGCAACACCAAATCCTTCCCTAAGCTACTATAACCTGTGTCAGAGAAAGTCTGGTGTTTGAGGTAAACTTCAGGCACTCACCGCGCCGAGGTAGCTGATGCCGGTCAATCCCGTAGCTGCCATCCACTGTTACGACATCCCACCGCTGCCACCACTGTTACGACTTTGAGGTGGTCCCGTAGCGCTCGTCACCCGTTTCGTGACAGAGCGTTGGTAGCGAAGACTCCGAGTCAGGCGTCGGTGAGAATAACAAAAGGGACTTTATACACTATATACAGGTCATTATACAGGACATGAAGGGATCGGCACTGGGGCCGAGAGCTCACAGCAAACGCGACTGTTCTCGCACGGCGACGTCCGGCGAAAACGCGTGACACATCTCTCTCCAGTCGAGAGCGGCACTCTGCTCCCGGTGGGTCGGCGGATCCGGTTTTCCAGGCGGCGCGCCGCGGCTTATAAGCCCCCAGAAACCATTGTCACTCAAACGGCCCAATACAAAGTGAGCACTCGACGGTCGTCGGAAGGGGTCGAATCAGCGACCACGCTGGCCACCCCGTTCAAAACTGGCGGGCGCGGTGACCTCCAGGGAAGGGGAGGTACGGCGCCGGGTTGTCTGGCACTTGGCGACACGTTTGAACATGTTGCCCGCCGATGCTTCTCCGGAGGACACCACTGCCTGACGGCTCAGCATCTTGACTTGTCAAGGGAGAACTAGGGCGCTGTGCCTTTCGGCGCAGCCCCGGGTTTGTCCAAAGGGCGCTCGCAGGAAAATTCTCCATCTTGCAGATTCGGAATCCGGGCTTGTGGTAATGGCACAACAATGCCCACAACGCCGAAAGCGCCGTTGAGTGAAAGGAAACTTGTAAATTAGTGCCCGCCCTCTCACGTACGTAGCCCTGAACGTATCCCTCAGTAGCAGGTCTGGCTGGAAAACAACGGTGATCTCCACTGTTGCCTGTACTGCAACAAGTCCGGCCTGCAAACGAGAAGACGCACGACAGTGCGCTGTCTTGTTTTTGTATGGCCCCGTTTTTAGCACTGCTCGTTTTTCCAAGACATGTACCAGCTAGGTCATCGACATACAGTATATACATGGATCAATTCGTAAACAAATTTGTAGCTCTTTTTAATATCATCATTTTTAAAAATAGCATAAGTATGTGAGAATAAATATGGTCAGTATGGCTGCAGAACGTCGTGCTGCATCCTCGTTGTTAAAGCATTCTTGCCCGAGGATTGCTGGAGTTTTCCTTTATATATATATATATATATATATATATATATATATATATATATATATAGATATATATATATATTTATATATATATATATGTGTGTGTGTGTGTAAAAGAAACAGAGAAGGCGGGGTAGGAGTGGGAGTTGTCGGCGGTAACCCCTCCATCCTCCTCCGAAATACTACCTTTCTGGCTACGCCACTGACGTAGATGGTGGACGACATTGTACCGCCTTCGTGCTCAACGCAGGTCAAACTGGTTTTACTGGTTTTAAAATTTTTCTTTTTTTTTTTGCAGAGTGCAAACTGCACCGTCGTTTGAACATAAACCACTTAACACAGACGCAGGCTCGTGGGACTGTATAATACTTAGTCGCAGCTGATGCCTTAATACCTGTCTTTTTGCTTACGCCCATACAGTATCTACGTAGATCGTAGGAATAGCAGTGTCGTAAAGTCACGTGGAGAGGCCACAGTATAAATTATGTCATTGCCGTCATTCGATCGCCGTCACAGTCGTCGTCGTCATAGCGCTGCTGTCGTCACAAAGATGCTTGCGTCATTATGACAACTGCTCGTTTCACAGAAACACGTTGCTCCACCTTGTTCTAGACAGCCAGAAACCTTCTAAATTCTTAGCATATGATCGATTCCCTCATTGCAGGAGAATTGTATAATATTTCGCAATTTTAATGCGAAAAGCATTCTTGTCATACTCAGACAAGATTTTCTTTTTTTCTTGATTATATTTCTTGATATATTTCTGATATTTCTTTTTTTCTTGATTCGTATACTTGGGTAGTCTTCGTAGATGAGACCTTCCCGAAATTTATGTAATGGTTAGTCTGACTCAGTTTCGATCTATTCTTTCCATTTTTACACATTCGCTTTCGCATTTCTTTTTTGGTTCTTCAGAGCAGTCCTTTCTTTTGCACGTCCCTCAACCACCCGACTTCTACGCCATCCGCTCAAGTGGGTCTGTGCCATAGTTCCCGACGTGCACCATGATCAGCTCGAGCACACAGCACGCAGCTCTTCCTTCGACGTGGCACGCGCAGCATTTGCCTGCCTTGTACATCGTCTCCTGAGGTCCTAGTCTGCAGCCGTACGAGTGTAACGAGCCGAGTGTGACGTCACCCAATGCAGTTGCGAGGACTCCTGCTGCGATACCACCACGTTCCTGGCTGCGGCCAAGTTTGCATCGGCGCCGCCACACTGCGCTGTTTCCCGATGAGCGGCTTTGCCCGTCGCTTGTGGCTGCACCGCCAGAATCTAAACATGGTTGGCCGCGGGTCGACGCACACGGCTGAGCAAGTCGCCGCGTGCCGCCTCACCGAGGAAGACGGGGCAGTCTTCATTCAAGGCTTCCTGCAAGCGCATGCGCAGTCCGTAAACGATGGGCGACGTGGCGGGCCTCTTCCGCTCTCTCGGATCTTCCACGTCGCACCATGTTTCGGGCTCGAGCGCGAAAGCCCACAAGCGCCCGGACCCTTCACCGTTCAGAGGTGGGTTTCCCGTGCACCCTCACTAAAGTTGATGAAGCCAAGACGCGAGTCGTCAAGCGCGAGGCGCGTAGCGCCATATCCACGTAGGGCAGCGACAACCGGCTCTTCACGATGAACAAAGAAGGGCTTTGCCTTTGTCCGGCACTAATTCTTCCGTCTACAAGAGCAAGATACGCGGCGCACAAAGAGCGAGCTTACGCTCATTGCTACACTTAGCCGATTCTCGATCGTCATAGGCGGTTTTCGCTTCAATGCACGAAAATGGCTAGGCGCTGCCCAGTGAGCGCATGGCGTTGGTGTACGGCTTGTTATCAGATATTGATACAAACAAGAGCCAATGCGTTTACATCACCGGCGCTGATAACGTTTGATATTCCATGCAGTCGAATCTGTTAGCGCATCGCGTCAATGGCTGTCCAGCGTAATTTACATGTATTGCAACGATTCGCACGACCTTCGCTGAGAATGGAGCAAGTGAGAGAGTGATGGTGCGAGATAAAAAAAAGTACACTGGCTGCCTCTCTCACTTTATCTCCTCCCTTCACTGTGACGCAGAAACTGTGTGCATTTATTCCTTCGCGTTGACTTTCGCCTCTTAAGTGGCGCACCTTTGGCTCCGCCCCGTTTTCGCGGTGGGTGGTGGGCGGTTGGTGGACCGAGGCCGGTGGTCGGAAATTGTTCGTCGAAGGTTGGAGACAAGGCGCTGACGCTAAGGGCGCCCCTGCTTGCGTTTTGGGGCGTGTTCATTGGCGAACGTCAACTGCGATGCCTCTTTGAGGCACAGCGGGGAAATAATGATTGCTTTATTTATCCCAATCAATTAGAGAATGCACCCTAGTGAAAAGTAACAAAAATGTAGGTTGAGGACAGCTGGGACCCAGAATATAAATACAGATACATGGTATAGATTTCGCCATTGCCAGCAGGCAATGGCGAAATAACACTTCAAAAGGACAAGATGTAAAATGAAAGACTGGGGTATGAAAGATCAACTAAATTGGGGGGGGAAGGGGAGGTGACACAGGAATAATGCAAAATAGTCATGTATTAGGAAACAGTATTAGTTGTTTCTTTTAATAAAATGTAACCTAAACGAAGCGAACGTACAAACTTCATCATAAACATCATAGAAGGGGTCATACTTATTTCGTGTTGTCGGCAATAGATATTCTAGGCTGTGTTCACCGTAGTTTGTTCTTACACGCGAAAATAACCATTTATTTTTTTCTCTCGTACAAATGCATAGATATACGCGTGCCGTTTTATAGCGGCCCTTCAGATGTTCAGATACCTTTCGCAGAGAAAATCCGAGAGAATGTAATAACCTGTATTCAAAAAGAATCTCCACACGGATATTTTATTGAAGAAAAACGTTATGTTCTGTAACTGCCACCAGTTATAAGTCTCATTGTTCTTTTTTTTTCAGACCTAGAGGCACAATAATGCTCCTTTTAGATGTGGCTGCCCATACCAAGGGGGGTATTCTGTAAGTGTCCATCTATAGTGGACATGTCAATTTTGTCTGGTGTTGGAAGTAGTGATTGGGTGGGGTCGCCTGGCTCCTTCTGTCTCCCCAGCCCATCCTATCAGAGGTTACATCATCTGATCATTTACAGAACAATAATAATAAACAAGGTACAGTAATTGAGATCACGTTAGAATATCGCATGGCATATGATGAGTTTAAGCTAAGGTTGAAATCCATAGCGACATTTTGACCAGAAATCTATAGCAAGTTAGCGCTTTGAGCTACCACACTGACCCTACCGAACTCGAGACGAAGCTTCTCTTTAAGGCTTACAAAGAAGATTACCATGTGTACTTCAGTGACGATTAAGCAATCAGTGTTTTCAAGAAATAAAATGCAGAAAAATATCACAATTGCAATAAAATAATGGTATCAACAGCGGCTTTTAGTGTCAGTTATGGGGGGGGGGGGGGCGAAGCAGGTTTGATTAGAATTAAAATTTTACTCTTTTTTATTATGCTGAATGAGGTAATTAAGAGCCAGCTTTCACAACCTGTCAGTTTGCCTTCGCATGGAGTGCCTCGCATCCATGCAGAACGTCCGCGTTCACCCGGAAACCCGACTTGGGTTCATTAGCGAACGGGCCCGACCCGGCGTCCGCGGTCTCCAAACCGAGCCCGCACCGGGTCCACCCAAAAACGTCTTAAACAGGCCTGGCCCGTGCTTTCGGGTCGGCCCGGACTCTAGGCTGTAACACAGTGCCTATAAACAACGCCCTATGCACCACATCATGTGCGTCTGAAAGCCGTGCTATGTTGAACTCGCCCTGCAACTCGGTTCGCCCTTGAGAAAGTTCGACCGTGCCCGAGAGAGCCACGGAACGCTACTTGCACGAAAAGGTTGCGGATACTTACAAATACGGCAAGCGAGAAAGGAGGAGATAAAATTTATACGATAGCATAAAGGACAATGTCTGGCTATTTGACACCCTAGCAGGCAGGCCGAGCATAAATGCACGAAGGGGCAAATATTCTCAACAGCAGGTGGCATGTGTCTATTGCAAGAGAAGACTAAACCCACTTTAACATGAAAATGTCAAGATGCAATGTCCAGCTACAACCGCAATGCAAAGCGCAGCCAGAGCAGTAGGGAATGTCGGCATTGAACAAGCGCAGGGGTTTGAAGCTTACGGGAGCATTATCTGGTCAGCGGTCCAAATAAGCAAGACACGCTTAGAGTATTCGTGGGAAAGAAAATTAAGAGAACAAATGCCGGCGTTCTTAAAGGCATAGGTAACCTTACAATATCAGAAAAAGCTCGGCAAAATATCAGACTACAGTTGTTATACTAAACTTTATAATAGGATTAGCTCAAGCAGGCTATGTCACCGCTGCTCGACCTGCCGTATAAAAGGGGATGCCAATAACATTAGTATCGATAAGTGAGTGCTTCTTGCAGTGAATGTAAATGTTGGCGCGTAACATTATAGGGCGGAAAACTTATCTTACCTGAATGATGGTGCGCATAGCCTCTAGTAACCGTCGCAAGCTGTTAAATGCCGTGGCGGAAGACCTCATTCACAAATGATAGCGCATCGCAGTTTAAAGGGGCCATAATCAAGCCCAGTCTAAGATATTGGTTTCACACCAGATTTCGAAAAGTGCCGTCCAAGGAGTGTCAAAGTATACCAAAAGAAGGTTAGTAAAAGTTAGTGCAACTCTCGATATATCCAAATGATCTATCGCAAATCTTTAGTGCGAGAAAGCGACTACATTGTACGCAGCAGACAATCTGTCGCATTTCCTTCTTTACAGCCGCCGCAAGGGAACATTATCGGCCTTTTATGGGAGGGAACCAGCTTAACAGTGTCGTTCAAAGGGAAAGTGTGTAATCATTGCATTCTACAGGTGCTAACATATACGGCAGAAATTTGCGCGTTTAAGACAGACGCTCGAGACCAAGTTCCGACACAGCAATAGAACGAAAAATGTTAGGCGTAACGTTAAGAAACATAAAAAAAGCGATGTGGATCAGAGAGTAAATGGGTTAAACCGGCATTACAGATCACATTAAGAGAAAGAAACGAAACAGGGGAGGCCATTTAATGCGTAGGATAGATAACCGGTGCATCAGTAGAGTTACAGAATAGGTACAAATGGAAGGGGAGCGCTCTCGAGGACGACAGAAAACTAGGTGGGGCGATGAAATAGCAAATTTACAGGCGCAAGTGGGACTCAGCTAGCGCAAGAGAGGGGTAAAAGAAGGTCGCAGGGAGAGGCTTTCGTCCTGCAGTCCACAAAAAGATAGGCTGGTGATGATAATGGGAGGGCAGCCACTTCGGTTGGCCTGCAGTCCGCCATGTTATAGGCAAGTGAAACCTTTGTCCGTGGCCTCGATATTGGCGTGCCATCCGCGCGTGCTCAAATTCTTCTTTTTCTTCTTTTCTGTCGTTTGTCTTTTTTACTGTTCGCTCGGAATTCTTCGGTTGTCATCATACTGTGCGCTTTCAGACTCGCAGCCGCCTTCACGCGGAGTTTCGATCGTGCGCGTAGTTTCTTTTGTGTGTGTGTGTTTTTTTTCTCTATTAAGCGGCGTGGTGATGGCGGCCCTTTCTGTCGCAGTGTCCCGACCCTGCAGCCCCGCTTCCCTGCTCGACGCTGGAGGACCGCACGCAGCCACGCGGCCACGCACACCACGTGCTTCGTCGGGGAACTGCAGCGGCCGAGTCTCGACGACGCGGTCGCCCACAATGCACAGCGACGCGAGGAGAACGCGCTGTCGTGGCACGGCCGCGCTTGTTTGCCTCGGTGATGTCGCTTTTCTGTGCCGTGCCTCCTGGCGGCTCAAGTTCGTGCGCTTATTTGACTGTTGTATTATATTTTTAATTAAATAAGGATTTCGTTGTCTGTGGTGGTTGCGTCTACGCCTGGCCACCCTCGTTGAGCGACACGAGGTGGTTCTAAGCTGTGCCCAAGAGAGTTTTATCCTATCTTGGCCGCCTTGATTGGTTAGGGACAATAAAGAACCATAACTTTAAATATTGACTTGGCACAACTTGGAAGTTTTTACGAATGCTTACAACACTCGTAATCCTGAATGCGGGAATATACGCTGTTGCCGCACAAACAATGGTAAACAGACGCTTCGGTACCGGCTTTCCCACTGCTAAATTATTTCTTGCGTAGCCATGGCATGGGTATTGCTGAAATTTTTAAGACACTTATACGTATGTTCTTATGAATGATGGTTTCAACCCCGGTTCAATATTTATTGTTCGCCCTTGCACTGCCTTATTAGAATGCGTCTTGCTAGTATGTTGATTGTATGTGTATACTACTATGTCGCGCAACTTCGCAATTAGTCCTTGACTTCCGGCTTCCTTCATTTTGCCTTCTTAAGTTAGTGGCACTAATGATCAAAGCGATTGTACATTCTCTCAGTTTAAGTAATGCGTATACACGATACGATTTTGGATTTTGGAATGTGCAGTGTCATTAATTTCTGTCATTAATTTATCACGCCAGTTGTCCATATATTATTTTATGCCCTCATACGTACGTGCATTATTGGTTATTATATGCCTGTCCTAAGCATCTGTTTAAATGTCATGCTGTTCATTGTTCAAGGGGGCGGCCGCCTGCTCGGTAGTTTTGATGGGGCTGCTCTCTCCTAGAGAAAATTTCAGGTGAATTGAGCTGAAATGAATGAGAACAGTCTCTCAAAAATGATGAGGACATGGCACTGAGTGCGTTGTCACCCTGCCACATGTATGCAGCTCGACGGCTCCCTGCTTGCCACGGACTGACGTTAGTTCTATAGCACTCCATATGGAAATTAGGTGCATCTTTTTCTTATCTCGCCTGCTATCCCAATTCGCGCAAATATGTGCAGATCACCGCCTTTCTATCCATGCGTTAAGACAACATTCCGCCGTTCTTTAGGAAACCCGAATTCTTCGCTGTAGCTGTCTTTTTATCGCAATCTAAGAGTGCAGTGAAATATTCGACTGGCGGTTTTATTTACAGGCTACAGAGCCGGACAATTAAGCGCGGCCCTTCTTGGCATGCATCTGGGAACGATAATATGCCTATCGCGAATTTGCTTTTCCATTGCTTTTTCACGTTCGGCGCTAAGATATACAGGGCATATACTAGCTAACTTTAGCCAAGGTTTAAAAGAATGCAGGAGCTCTGTAGGAGGACGCTACAAATGCATGTTGTCCGCTTTTGTGTCAAACAACCCTTGTGTTCTACTTAACTGCATGATTATCCAAGACAAGTTAACATCGCAAGTATCAACTTTAACACAAACTTCCAATGAGAGGTACAGCCTTCTAGGGAACATCTAATTCTGCACTTTCTAACTTACGATTTGTTATGTAATCTCTTTCTGCATCGAAAAGAAAGCCCGCGAAATATGAAAAAAAAATAACACACGTGGCACGACCGTCTGCTTCCCGCGATTTCAGTTCTCTTATACACTCCACAAATGAAGGCATTTAACACTAGAGCTTGATCAATTAAACAATTATATTTTTTTATTTAGACAATAGTTTTCGGCCAATGAATGATAACAGCCAAAAACAAGACAGTTCGAGCAAGGTGAATGCTAGCTAAACAGCGTTGGCCATGTGGAGCGCATGCTGTTGTAGTAATCATTCGTGGGTGCTGGTTCCAATATGACCAAAAAAATCTGTTTCAGTAAACAATATGAGCCCTTCTATCGAAAATGATTAAGAGGCAGCTTTAGCTCGGGCCCAACTCCGACGCGGCCTATTGAAATACATGTGAAACGCAAACACGTTTATGTGAGAGAACTCCAGCACCGATCTTAATAAAATGTGTTGCATTTGAGAGAGAAAAGTAAGTTCTAGTGACTGTTGGAAGCGGAATTTCTATTTAGGACTTGAATTTTGTTTTAAAAAATTTCAAATATATGACCGTTAGAAAAAAATAGAAGCACGAAGTTTATAAATTCATAGCTCTGCATCAAGAACAGATATCGCGGTTCTGTAAACGGCGTCCATTAGATCACTCAAAGCGGACAAATTCGATATGTCATTTTACATCTTACGTGAATTTGCTACGTTGTTTACAAGGGTTCTGCAAAAGCTGTATTTGCAAATTACAAAATTTTTTTGAGATTCATGTGTATCATATCAATTTTGTCCGCTTCAGATACCCTATTAGATTAAATTCACAGAATTGTATTATCATATTTCGTTCCTGAGTTACTGAGTTGCAAATTTGATAGTTTCGTTTTCTGAAAACTTTCGATTTTTGTCAATTTGTAATAAAAAATTGCCGACGTAAATCAAAAATTCAAAACCAACAGTCACTAGATGTTAAGGTATTCTTTTAAATGCAACAAATCTTGTCAAATTTGTTGCAGTTGTTGCCGAGAAAAACGAATTCTCCTTTTACATGTATTTAGATAGGAGCACCCGAGCTAAAGCTTCCTGCTAGCCTGATCATGTCAACGTCACTATTTTAGATCTAAAAAGAATCATGTGGTTGCAAGGGTAACACACATGCACACATACACAAATATTAAGACGCGCACGCACGCAAAGTGCATGAAATTATGAAACGCTCACAGAGTCCAAAATATTGTTATTTCGCATCAATAACCAATACCCCGTCTAAACGGGAAACTTTGGTATGCGGGAACATTTTATGGCCTAAAAATATTGGCACTTTTTTTTTCTTGTGGACCACTTTACCCTAAGAGAGCTTAATAGCTCCGTTGATACGTTCTGCTATAATTATTTTCTTCAATATTGCTGTTCTTCGAGTGCATGAGTGAGTGTTACCTAAATGTCGCGGTTATCGCGTGCCTGTATTGAAGACAACGACGATGGTTAAGAAAGAACACAGAGACGTCGATGTGCGAAGCTCAGCTCCATTTACGGTTACGAGAGTGCCAAAAGAGGTATACGATAGCTGTAGGAAGAATACACGCTGAACGCCCACCTGCGACGCCTCGACTTCGTTGCTATGGCTGCGCGGGCGACGTTTCGCTCCACCTTTAAACTATCGCTTCATAACAAACCGCGAAAAGTTGTCCCGAGCAAAAAGCGACCGAAAAGCGGGGATGCATATCCCCTGTAGGTTGGTTGGCAAAACGTTTTTTGAGTGTCCTGCATATTGCTGACCCGGGCCCCGGTCTCCCACGTCGGGACGTCCAGGCCTTGCCTAGACGACGCTTCACGGCCCAGATTTGGTCAGTGAGCGTGGAGCTGAGAAGGGCCCAGGTTTAACCCCTGCCGGGATGATGCTGCCCGAACAGAGTACACCCGCGAACCAAAGTTTGCGGGAAGAGTACACTTCCGCGCGATCAAGCGCAGCATTCCAATGCAAAGCATACAAGCGACAGAAGGAATTCGAGCTCTACGTGCTAGAACGAATGCCACCTGACTGACGAAGGAACGTAGATTTTTTTTTTCGAGAATCTCCTGCCCGCCAACATTTGTGTATGAGTTTTGGTATCTGTGACTGCATATAACTCGGGTAGCCAGGAAGAAACCAGGGATAGCAGTACGCGTCAGGCGCCGGTTGTAATTGGAGGACTCGGAACTGCAGTCGGTGCTCAAGAAGTGTAATGAGGAGACGACGCTACTGGTGGACCTATCATTTTGATGCCAGATTTGGACGGGGTTGCGCTGCGACATATGCCAGGGATTCCGAGGGCCGTATATAGTAAGTGGATCTTGATTCTGACATTCTAATTGTTAGTGTCTAAACTCCATGCAGGGGTAAAGGTCGCAGAGTTTTTCACTCCATTATTGAACCCTCACTTGGTCGGCCCATCACGGCTTATTCTCGTGGGCGATTTCAATTGCGTGTTAGCGGAGATGGATCGTGTATCCTATAGCGGTACTCCAAAATTTAAAGACATGGCTGGAGATTCAGTACTCTGAGAGCTCGATGGTGAGCTTGGAATGTAGATGCATGGCGAGTGCTGAAGAGCTGAATTGATTGGTTTTATGTCTCATCATCACTGTCACCCAGTATGCACTCTTCGAGGTTGTTTCGTTGGGCTCTTAGAGAGCACTGCTTTCTAATTCTGCGGTTTGCCGATTCGTATTCAGTCTCGCAAGGGAAGAGACCATGGCGTTTAAATCCACGGCTCTTAAAGGACAGGCAGGCAACCGCAGAGGTGTTTTACTTTCTATTTCGCAAGATCCATAACAAAGAGAATCTCGAAGTAAGAGAATGGGATGAAGTGAAGGCAAGTATGCGCAAGTGCTTCAGGTCTTGGTACAAGTGTCGATCGCGCGAGATTAAGATCGTCTCTGACGCAATCCTCCTGCGCTCGATACCACTGTTGTGCGGTCCTGGGGCAGCTCTACAACTGGCATCTCTCGGAAAGGAAGATCGGTTTTCCTTGCAGCGATGCTGTGATGGCTTGAGGCGATAGAAATGGAAGCATGGTGCAGAATAAACACCCTCCGTAGAAATCTTTCAAGAAAGAGCACAACTCTATCTTCCTTAGTAGATCCAAGCACTGGTGGCATACTAGCTTCACCAGATGGAGCTCTTGAGTTGGCGAGGCCGTTCTATAAGAATTTATATGCTGATCTAGCTACCATTCCAGCTGTTGTTCCATTTGTTTCACCAGTTGAGCCGTCGTAAGTTTCTGATTCAGCCACATCTGAGAAAGACCTCTTTTCGGCTTTGAAGTCTATGAAACAAAATCGCAGTCCAGTATCTGATGGTTTGGCAGTTGAATTTTATGTTAAGTTCTGGCAAGTGTTAGGGAAGCCTTTCACATCCCTGGGTAATAGGCTGCTCAGTAAAGAGACTTTGCCAACGTCTCAAATAGATCGGCTAATCACTCTCCTTTGTAAGCATGAGTCCATAAGTACCGATATAAGACAATGGCGTCCCATCACACTTCTGAACTGTGATTACAAGCTCTTAGCAAAGTGTCTTTGTATGCAACTCAATCCACTGCTTAATGCTGTTTTGGGCCCATATCAGACATCTTACGTCCAGGGTCGTTTTACTTCGTCAAAATGAATCTGTAGTCCCCCATTACGGCGTGCCTAATACTCATATTTTGTTTTTGGCACGCAGACTCACCGAATATCATTTTTCATAATACGAACATTCCATATAACCACAGACCTTGTGGCAGGGACAAGATCTCGTGACTCTGCCATAAAACATCACGCTGAACGACTAAATGAGAGTTTACACAGTTTTTTGAAAGGAAGCATGCACGGTCGCAGGACTCATTCACAAAATCTCGCGCTGGCTAAATCTCATTGAAGCCGAATACAAATTTTAAATTTCTCTCCCAATTCCGCTCACTTGCTGTTACTTTTGCAAAGCTTTTTCTGACCAGAAAAATCTAGTAATTTTTTTTAGTGGGAAGCGGTTTATCTCGAAAATTAGTACCATGCTCTAACCTGCTTCGCAAGCGTCAAACCTGCTTTACATTATTTTCTTGCAAGTAACTCTCAATACGACTTTCTACTGCGAAAATATTGTTTGTCTAAAGTAACATTTCATTGCGCCTTTGAATCTCCCCCCCCCTTTTTTTTTCCTATTATGATTAGTGCTACAGCTGCGTAGTTATTCGGTCAAGTACCAGCCAGCCTGAACTTCTCAACTTTATTTGCTTTAAGTAAGTATGGTGCGCTCACAGAACAAGGTATATAAGAAACGATGATCTAAGTGAAGGTTACTATCACCTGTTTTTATAGCGCTAATTCTCATCACTCGACGAACATCGCCCGGAAAATGTGCTCGCTACCCGTTGTTGAAGCAAAACAAGAAATAGTTACGCTGAGACGACTAACTTCCAAGGCGAGCTGTGTTAGGAGGGAAGTAATTAAGTTTAATTTATCTTGCGAAGGTCAGTATAGCAGCACAACACTACGTAACTTTCTTTTGCCCACTAATTTTGTCCCCGCTACCGCCAGACGTTCCAGACCGGATTTTGGGCCAATGATGCTAAAACAGTGCATACAGAAAAGCACCGCAGTGATTACTGAGTTTCCTGAGAATAGCAGCAAACGTGTTTCGTGCTATGCAGTTGGGCAGCAGCAAAATTAGAATGTCTGTGAGCAACGGAGCTGGCGACCGCACACGCAGCACGCGCTGGACAGACAAAGCAAATACGAGTACGCCGTGACAACCGAACAGTGACGATGAGTAACCAACTGCCGTACACGCACGTGTGCACACTTATGACTATAGCAGACGACGCCAGAAGCAATGCACGCTAAGCGTGGGGACGAAGGCGACTCCACTCGATTTCGCAGGAAATAACGTCCTGCAAATTTCCGTATGTACTCTTCTACAAGCATGCTGACTCGCATTTCAGAAACCCGAGCAGAGCAGGTGTCCCCCTCGGACATCACACTCGAGAGGGTGCAATTGAGATATCTCTAGGCTAATAGCATCGGATTTACAAGCGCCGCGACAAAAGAAAAGCAGCCGTAGGGGTTCCTGTGACTGGTTGAGATAACCTGAGTCAATATAACGCGAGGATACCTTGCGATCGATTATATTGCTTTTTACAGTGGAGCCGTAAGAACCTCGCTGACTTTCTCTTGACGTGCGCCGCTTAGCCGAGCTGAGGGAAGAGAGAGAAGAGAGACAGTGAAAACAGAGTGTAAAGCTAGCACAGCATAGCGACGCAGCGAAGGCGGGTGGAGCCTAGTGGGGGAGAATGAGCGGCGCGCACGAGAGGGAGGAACGCGGCCCGGATGCGTGCCCTCTCCTATGGTGCTCGAGACAGGGGTTCAGGAGAGCAAGGAGGAGCGTTCTTCTCCGGCTGCTGCTAGGCTGCCCGATGTCCTCCTCGCCGTCTGCTCCGTACAGACTGCAGACAACCGCGGCGTCGTATGCGGCGTTGGCCACGCTATGGTGGCTAGAGGGGGAGGTGTCAGCATCGGCTGGGCTGCGCCGTGTACGGCGGTGCGGCATTTTTTCATGACAGCGACAGGTGGCGCGCTCGTCGTCTCTGAGATGCCTAGCGTGATGTGTTTGAGCAATCTCTCCGGCTCCAAGCGCGCGTCGTGAAGTCTGTGGTGAAGTTAGCTTCGCCTTCCCCGCTTTTGTTTGTTTGTCATAAGAAGTTCTGAGTAACCTTCTTGACCCACGCCACTGGAAAAATTCGGTCGGTATGCAGATTAAGCTGGATGATCTCCTGGATGTGGGCCACCTAAATGAAGTTCACGAGATGGTAAAGCATTGTGATGCGATGCCAGATCATCGTGAAATGGTGGGATCAAATAGCGACTCTCGCATACCCTACTACGTTAGCGGGTATGTTACCAGGAAAATGATAATGAGAACAAAGTGCGAATAGTGTTCACTAGCTGTTGCTTCAAGCAGAAGACTCGCGCTTGCTTCCGGAAGAGTCGTGCGTTACCAACCACATGGATAGACGTGGCCTACTTTACCCATCTCAGGCACTAACAGACTTGGTTGCTGCGATAGAAGATGCCTTCACGCATTGTTTCAGCTTTAACAAGTTGAAGGCTGACAGCATCATGGGCCTTATTTCCTGCCTGTCAATAAATAAGCTGGATATGGTTGGCTGTGCGCAGCATAGCGTAGAAATCACCAACCAAGTGATACGGCTTTTTGTCATCACGAGGTTGCACGTCCTTGTCGCAGGATAGAACGCATCGAAGCAAGGGAAGCGAGAAAAAATTAAGTACCTCAAGTTGAGGCGCACGACATAACTGCATAACTGCAAAGTTTATATCAGCAAGACCAACACAAGGCGTTTGTATATGTAAAACAGGAATTGTTCACATCACATTGTATGCCCAGAAATATCTGCATATCTGAACAGAATTTCCCACCCGACAAATTATTGTTTGCACTGCACCTTGTTCACCGTTTCTGGGTATATACCTTCATTATATATTGGATTTGCGCTCCATTTCGTGTCATATTGTTTGTTTGAGAGCAAACAACCATGTATATAGAGTCGTGTGTATTATTTTATTAACAATAAATATTCTTTTTAAGGCATTTTTGGCATTATTTGAGCGGTACTAAATACGCGAACTTAGTTCTTTGCAGGTTTCTAATATTGGAAACCAAATTTCCCTTAACGCTCTCATATTATCCTGAGTTTTGACCATTGGTGCCTACTGTTCTACCTTTCATTGCAAAATTAAATAAACTTGAAATAATCATGGTTCACTCGAGCGGCCCGTTTCAACTGAGGCGCGCACTTCAACGAGGCGCGCACCAACCAGTAGACGATTAGGACAAGCGCCATGTAGCTCAAGGCACTAACAAAGTCACGCCAGACATAACTGCATACGGCACCCCATAATAGTCCCTTAACATGTTAAAGCGGCCTTGGCAAACTGCAAACAACCGCCTACTGCGGAAGCTTTCTGTTTGGTGCAATTATGAGTTTCACAAGTGTTGCACTGAGCGCGAAGCTAAAGCGCGGCGATAAAATGACCAAAATTTAGTACATAGTACGTTAAGCCAGCTGCAGTGATAAAGTCGCCTATCCTTTAAAATGATTTTCCGATGCGCGTATTGCGCCCTAAGAAGCCGCGGAGCAAGAAAGCACTTCACAGCGGAACCAAATAACCGCAGCGGACCTTAGCCAGCGTACGGGAGGCATCTCGGAGCCGACAGCAGCGCCGCCGCATCGTCCTGAAAAAATGCTGCCTCTCCGGCGCTCCGATGCTGCCACCTCCCCCTCTAGCCACCATAGCCACGCGAGTCGCGGAAGCCGTAGAAGACGCCTATGGCGGACGCCGTAGGGACACGTTGATGGCGCTCGTGTGTCTTGTGTGCGGTTTGGCACTACTTTACTGGTCTTTCCCTAGCTCCACTAGTCTCTGGTGTCCGCGATAGCAGTGTCACGCATATTTTTTTATTATTCACCCTTCACGCCCGGCGGAGTGTAGCTCGGACGACGGACGAAGGGCGAAAATGAATAGCATTGTAGTGAAATCTTTACAATGTACCGACGCTGTTCACACAAATAAACTAAGGCCCCTTTTAAAATGCCAGTTAGACATGCATCTCATCTCCAGGACGGATCGTGTAGCTACTACATCGCCAGTACTGCTACTGCTACGCTCGAATAAATAAAGTTGGCCGCCGCCACAGCCATAGTAATCACCTTAAGCAAAACTAGTCACGTGTTCTCACTCATCAAGTGTCAGTGCGTTAAACTAGTTACAGTTTGTTCCTAAATGGGAAAATGTGGCGCAGAAAACACGAGTAGCCTTAGTCAATCCCGGTGTTCACTTAACTCCTGTATAAGCACTCCACTCCGCTTTTCTTTTCTGTTCAGCGTAGAATGTTACGTGATTGAATGCTCAAAAAATAGAAAATGTCAGTTTTTTGGGAATATATTCATGGAATCGAGCAAGGAGCTTGGTCAGTATTATTGCGTTTAGAGTTATCACCACTTCTGACAGGAAAGTTTAGTCGGTCCTCATAGTTATCAAACTGCTGGCTTTGTGAGACCAAAGTTTGTTTAAAAGGAGAGTAGAACGATCGATTCGAATGGTAGAACGGTAGCCAGTGCCATCAGGGCACGATACTCACGTGTTTTTCGACGGGTATTGAATTCTAAGGGGAACTCTCGTGCTTTTTTGAGTTAGCCTATGGCTGGCAAGCCCACGGCCGATTGTACATTATTCCTCTGAACGCAGCGAAGGTGACGTGTTGCAAAGAAAGTGCAGAGACGTGATTCACACTGGCAACACGTACTGCCAAACTGAATAATGTATTTAAGGCCTAAACAACCTTTCCCAATAATTTTTCGCGAAGCGTCGGCATATGAACGTTGCCCGGTTTCTGTAAAACACGGTTTAATAGAAACTGGAATACGCTGGCGAACTCCGTGCGGCAGAGGCTGCTGGTAGTGCGAGCATCGCACGCAGCACCACAGCCATGGGCGCCCATAGGCGTCGCCCGACGAGTCCGGGGCCACGACATCCGAAGCAGCCGAAGCGGTTCCCTTTTTTTTCTCTTTTTCCTTTTTTTTTTTTTTGCCGTACGTGGTCCCGGCCTGCACTGCGCTGCTGCGGGGAGGAGCGGCGACACAGTGGCACGCACGCTTTTTTACGAACTCGTTCTTTCCTTTTTTTCTTCTGTAGCATCGCTCTTCGCGGTTCACGTCGGTTGAACTCTTTTAAGATTGTAAATATTTAAATATGAACTATTGAAATGATAAAGATGTGTTTTCCTGTTATATACCTTCTTTTCCGCTTCACAGATCCTTCATGTTTCAAGCCATACAAAGAGGCCTCAATATAGCTTATTCCCAATGCTGCGGATCCAGGGAAAGGGAGGACAACTCCACGCGCAGTGTGTCGGGCACGTGCATGCAAACAGGTGGCCAACCAAATCTCTCCGACTGAGGTCCGATCCCAGACCAGGTGAACTGTCAACCTTCCTTCGAGGAGTACCGGGTGTTTGGGATCTGCTTATAAGATACAGCGGATTCGATACACAATAACACCTTTTGCAGTTCGATGTTCCCAACAAGGGCTGTCGAAAGAAAACTTCCTTGCGAAGCAGACAATAACAGAAAAAAGTTGCGTAAAATATATTACATCGCCATATGCTTGAGTCTTTATAGTTCAACAGCCAGTAACTTGAGACCCTCCCTGGTTACGTAGTGACTTTGTCGTTAAGCTGCTAAGCCCGAGGGCGCGGGAATAAATCCCGGCCGCGGCGGTCGCATTTCGATGGGGGTGAAGTGAAAAAACGGCCGCCTAGCGGGCAATAAGTGCACAATACGCAACCCCAGGTTGTCAGATTCAATCCGGAGTCCCCCACTACTTCGTGCCTCATATCTTACTGTGGTTTTGCCAGGTAAAACCACAATTTCAAATAAAAATTCAGCTTCCCTTCTCTCTCTCTTTTTTCTTTCTGCGGATAACGAGCGGAAAATAAAATACGGCCAACACATGGTTGTTGGAACCATTTACTGTATTACGGAACGTAATTTTCCGTTTTTCAACGTGTAATAGAACGTATTGCATTAAGCGACACTAAAAATTTTTAGGGTTGAATATATCAGGGTCGGGGCACACCCATATTCAATGACACCTGAGGTAGTTACAGGAGCCCAAGACAGTGCTTGAAGGTAGATTTCAAAGCGAGACTGCAGAATGCCGTATTCATGATTACGTGTATGTTATTGAATCACTACTTATTAAAGTGACCCTAGAGCTGTCTGTTTCCGCATCTATTTTCGTCCCTATTGGGTTTATTAGCGTTTTATTTTATTATCTCAGCATTCCTACGAAGCAGTGCATACTAACGCGACTATACTAACTTGGAGCGGAAGAGGGGCCTTTGGAGTTCGCCCGCGGTTTTTAGAAGAAACATGTCCGCGCCTACAGTCTGGGCACAGAGTATTTTTTTTTTTAAGGAAATGACAGGTTTCGGCCCAGCTCGTGGCAATAGGTGAAGAACCCTCGGTCCTGATTTTGTCCTCCGATAGGCTGCACCAAGGTGAAAGAAAGAATATGCAAGTCATTCGTTAGCGGGACCACAACACGTGTCACGCACGGGAGTGGCACGTGAATACCTGCCGCTGTGTTGAGTCAAGGACCTGCGCAAGCAAGAACACGGGAAATGCGGCACGAAACGGGCAACGCTGCGGGTACGCGCGCGCTTCCTCGACCTCGAGGTTGAGGATCGCAAAGTTGTACGTTCGTAAAACTTTGCGTGTTCTCAGTTAACAGTTCAGACGCCAGTCAACTATTACGCACAATCAACCGCCTTAACAAGCTTAACCATAAACATGTTTAAAATAAGCGTTCGGAAACAAGCGTCCACTACGAGTCTTACAATTGAACTATAGTTTGCGCAAGTGATATGGAAAATGCATTGTTGTTGTTGTTTTTTTCGGGAAAATTCTGCGGCTGATAGTTAATGTCAGTCCATTTTTATTTGAGCTCAATTGATAATCACATCTCCTTTGGAAGTTGAAATGAACCAATTTTTTTATCAATGAAGTTTCTGTTATCAAAAGGAACCTAAAGAGGAGCTAAAAATTCGGAAGTTCCATTGGAGACAGCCTAGCCTGACCTCATTTATTTTCTCCCTCATTCATTTACTTCATGCTTGCGGCCCCCACGTCTCCAACACAGCGACTAGATATGCTTCCAAGCAGGGCACACCGACATGCCTTCCTCTCGAAGTGTCTAGGAAACGGGGACTTCAGTAGCTGCACCCTTGCTTCTCGCCAGCTGCAAACAATCGCCGTTTACAGCGGAGAGCACCGTTTTGGCCAAATCACTAAAAAATATAAAGAAAGGCATAAGGCGGGAAATGTTCTCGAAACAGTTTCAAGACGCCTACCTACACGTCATGCGTCAGTGATAACATTTCATGTTAGAAAAAAGGTAGGCATGCAGACACGGGCACAAAGAGAGGGAAACGGAAAAGAGAAACACCCACCGTCAACTGAAAGGTCGCACAGTGGCGGAAAAAAAAAAGGCACGCGCAAAACTGACCTGCGCATACTGAGGAACGGTGGCGCCTTCCGTCAAAATTAACTGCTCAAGTTCGGTAGACGCAGCTCCAAGAGTCAATCAGGGATGAAAATAAAGAGGAAGTGGCACGCCTTAGCAGTTATATTTAGGCCCATATCTAACTCTACTTAAGTTTTCGCACTACCACTGTGGCAATTCTTACCCGCGTTGAAGTCTTCAACATTTTAGGTCATATCTCGTGTTGCTGAACAACACAGCGTCAGCGGCAAATCGAAGCCTTCATGACGTATAGTTCTCATTGACATGTTAACATTCTCAATCTGCCAATTTGATTACTTTTTTGCACCCATGTAATGAATAACATTGGAGAGGACGTGCCCACTTGCCGGGCATTGTTCTTAATCGGTACTATCCCATTGCGTGAAGATCTATGCGAATAATTCATATTTGATTTCAGTAATCAATTTGCACGACCTAAAGACGGGAATTTGTAAAAAAATTAAAAAATTCGGGTCTGGTGCAATGCTCGAATACGAAGACAAATACACCAACCAAACGACGCAAGGTTTCGCAGTTACATGTTCTCCTCGTTCTTCTACCATTACAGTATAGCCACATGTCCACTGCAGGGGAGCTAAAACTATGGGGTACGCTTAAGTTGCGTAACACTTTGAAGTTCGAACAGATTAGTTTGGTGAATTGTTACAGTGCGATTAATATTCTTAATGCAGGCGTTGTGCAATCGTGACCAAAAATTGATAGGCCATTAGCGACGAAAAAAAAAAAAGTACGCCGACAGAACGCACATCTTGGAATCTATGTGAAGCAAAGCTTTAGTAAAGTGGTTAAATAAATGCCTTGCATCTATCGGCCCCGAGTACATTTGTGTTTGCCTTCAGCCTATGCAGCCCGTAATCTCGTGGAATATGCACCACAAAGCTCACAACTTTATAGTCTTGCAATTTGTATGCTTATGCACTGCATCGTTCACAGGCTATGCCGAAATGCAGTCTTAATCAGGTGGATGCAGAGTGCAGGACGTCTACGCGAAGATGTCTACGAGGACAGAGGCGATGCATGACGCTTGTGGAGGGAAGCCTAGGGATGACAAGTGCGTGAACAGAAAAGTACGACACGTATGAAACATCATTTCGTGATTCTGTACCTCTTATGTCACAGTGGGAGAATTCAGGAGAATTGTTCAAGAACGGGCACATATACACACACAGTGGCGCATATCGAGTGACTACATCGCAGCGAATAAAGTAAATTGAAGAATAAGTGAATCACAATTCGCCATTTCATTAAGGTTGATTCCGCGATTTTATCTGACGAAGAAACATAGCGGCTAAGAGTGGCCAATGGGGACAATGTCTCTGGAATAATTTTGGCCGTCGGGTGTTTGACAACGAGACTTCGACCCCGTGCACGTGTACAAGGGTTATTCATTCCAACCGCAATGGAATACGGCCACGACTTCTGCGAATCGAACTCTCGAACTCGAGCTAAGAAGCGGACCGCTATACTCTGAGACATCAAGCGGGGTGACAGACAGTGTAATAGGTGCACGAACTCTGTCCTTATACTTAGAGTAAACCACTTCTGTGATCTTGCCAAAATGTTTTTCGTAATGGTTCATGGCATTCTGTAGCACATCACGAGGTCATAGCTTCAGTTGCTGGTCACGGCCGCCGCATTTCGATAGTACCTTAATATGAATACGCTCGCGCAGCCTTTCGTGGGTGCGATTTGAACCTCAGGCGGTCAACCGTCACCCGGAGTCCACCCACTAAAGTGTCACACGTATGTCTACAGCATACTTCAATAAGGTGAATAAACCACACAATTATCCTTCGCTCTTGTCTTTTTTGTTATTTTAGCGCGGAAGGAGCGTTCAAATAAAAATATGTGACATTTGCGCTGCATCTGTCTATCCTTAATTTCACCAATATTTTCGCCACTCATACTCGTATTCATACGCTAAATCAGTCGAAGTCCAATCGGTTCCTGTTACATAACCCTTCGTCATTCTTGCTGAAATACTGATATTTACTTAGTTTGCGCTCTTCACCGGAAAAAAAAAAAAACGTACAGACGGTCAATTAACTTTTAGCCTTCCATAAAGCTTTCATGTGAGCATGATGCCCACAGATCTGTGTATACAGCTGAAAAAAAGTCTCATTTAAAGCACATTCATCGAACTTTCATATTTTGACTAAACATTGCATCCAGCTTCTGACCCCTCCCCATCTCTTCCCTTTCTGCACAGACTGGCTCTTATAATGTGACGTTGCGATCGGTGGTAAAAGACCTTTCATTAAAGGCTGTCCCTGTTCTCTGTGCAACAGTCCCGAGAAAACGCGGAACAAGGACGCCTGCATCAATGAAGTGTTTGCCGGCCAACACACGAAAAATATGGTGATGAGGACACTGACATAAAATGGTGACACATAGAATGGAAGAAGGGATTACGAAACTCGCTCGAAAAGCACCGAATCATTTTCTTTTTGAGCTCGCATAAGTGAGAGAAAATAAAAGCAAGTAAAACATGAAGCTGGCGCGCTTGAGACTGATTTGGGAAAATCTTTTAACGATGTCAATCTACACTGCAGTAAACACATTCCATACTTGTATTCAAAACATATCAAGAGCGATGCCCGTCGCGGGCCTGCGAGTAAAAGACGAAGCGCCCTTCTGCGTTCGACGCTGCACGAGACGCTGCACGAGAGCAACCAGCCAACGAAGAAAAGCCACTCGGAGACGATGGCCCCTTCAGCCGCTCCGAAGTCCTTCACGCGTTCCCGGATGCGAAGGCACCCTCATGCAAGACGTCAACGGCGCGCTGCTGTCGTCCGCCGCCCAGTTTCACTCTGCGTCCGACGTCGTGCAGACGGGGCTGCGCAGCGGGCTTCCACCGACCAGTTTTCGCTCCGGCTGCCTGGGCGCCGCAAGGACTGCAGCAGGTCTCGCCACGTCTTCCAGCGCAAGTGCCGCCATGACGCCATGTCGAGCTGCTCTCTGGGATCAGCAGCACTACCTGGCAACTCCAGCATCCTGCCGTGCTTCTGGTTCCGACACGAAAGGATGCGCTCCTGCAGAGCCCTGGCAAGTCACGGTTATTCATTCGCCGTGAGTGTTTGTAGCTGCCCTGCAGTTAAGTTGAGTTCACAGGCAGAGATAGCACTGTGCGTCACAGGATATCTTTATATTGAACCTAAGATGCGCCATGCTGACCTTCTGATCTTTAACTGTTTGGATAGAAAACATCTTCACGATATTCATCAGTAAAAATGAAACGGTCTCTTATGTGTTTTTGTTTATTCATTTTAATTCTCAAGTTGGTGTCTTAGTGTAGGTAATTGTAAGTACTTGTCTATAAGTCGTTTGTCTAGTTTTACAGATACTAAACCACAAGAAACGTATAATCATAGAAGTGCCTCTGTGTGCAGCCCATCAATCCATCTTCTTTAGATATAGTTTGTCCATGCAGTGACCGCTGTGAGTGAATAACAATAGCAACTAATAGATGACGAGGTAATAAGCAGTCAATGTAGCGCACCGGCCATGTTGTCGCTTCCAGAGGTCGAGGTCAGGTGTTCGATCCTAGAGGCGGGGCGCCAAATTCCTGCAGGGGCGGAATGCAAAAACGCTCGTGCAAGATGCATTCGTTACACGGCAAAGAACCCCGAGTAGTAAAATAAATGCCGGAGTGGTGCGACTGATCATCGGATTGTCGTTCTGGCACGTAAAACCCCACAAAAATTACTGTGTATTAGGCTGCATCATTTAAATGAAGGACAAAATGATTTTATGTAAACGGATATGTCATTGTGTGGGTGCGCATAGTGACCACATAATATACAAGCAGTATTTTCTTTCCTATTTTATCACGTGCTCCTCAGGCCACTAAACGCAATTAGACAGGCAGTATACTTAGCCAATAGTCAAAAACTAGCGCCCACACCTCACTACGCCATGTGATATTTCAATGCCAAAGTGCTGCAGGCGCGTTGCAGAAGTTTTGTCTCGACGGTTGTGCTATAACCTTTAATTCACATGGATGTCCAATGCGAGTATTTTGCACACAATCCCTGTGACAATGATTGCACATTGACAATTCATACTGTGAAGTAGGGGGAATAGAATTGTGCTTTTAGAAGTCGCAATTTCAATATGATGAAAACATCTTTTAACTATACGCGTAATTTGAATAACTCAGCGCTTAACTTTTATGAATCTTAATAAACAATGCAACACACAAACACAAAGCAGAGATCATGGATTGCGTAAGTGAAGCGATTCGTCACACCTCATGGGTCGATGAGCATAATGACCAGCTTCCGCTACCGTAGTGTTTAAACTGTAAACATAATAATAGGGTTATCGCCTTTCAACAGCAGCAGTAAACTATAAAGGTTTGATATGGAGCTAGATAATAAGATTTGAAATGACCACCCAAGTTGCGCGGTCGCGCTATTCTGTAGCAGAGTGATGTTGTAAATCTTCCGTGCATGTATGGAAACTGTTCAGATTAGTTGAAGACAGTTGCTTACGGTGTACACGCGTGCGTCTACGTGCGAGAGAGAGAGGGAGAGACCGAGAGAGAGAGAGAGAGAGAGAGCAGTATAGCTCAAAAATCGGGATGTGTGTTATTGACGCTCAGTGACCCCTTCAGTCGATCGCTATAGCGGCCTTCCGCTATCTGGTCCTTCAGCATGCAAATATTTAGCCCCTACACAATGAGCAGAAAGCCCACAGCCAACCGTCTTTGACAATGTCAGTTTTTTTAGCACTGAATCATGACACTCAATTAGCAAGGAACCGGAGTACAACGTGACATACTATGTTGCCAGTTGCTCCACTTCACATTGCGAGACTAGCTGGAGCTTGCAGTAAGGGTTGCCGAACTGCCGTTCGCGACCCCCGTACCTTGTGTTGCTCGCGAGAGGAAGACAACGTTCGCCTACGAACAAAAAAAGTTAATTAGCTTGGAATTATTAGGATGCCATCAGCCTATCTACATCCACATTCGTAACCGTCCTTCGTAACCTTTGGTGCAGGCTTCTTCCTTGCCATGTGCGTCGGCCAACAACGGAGCACCGGCTTCATTGTCACAGACTTCATCCTTGTCATCTACGTGGGGCAGCTTCGTCTCACGTAGTGAAAGAGTCAACTCCAGTGAAGCGCGCTGCTCATGGAAGAATGGTGACCGGTCAAAAGAAGCCGTTCCAGTTCAAGGAGTGATGACCTTTATCCGCCTATATAGTTTTCAACCACAAGTATTCGGAGGCGGCCTGCAGTGGCGTGGTCCAAGCACTTACGCGATGTATTGCGTGCAGCAAGATAAGGACGGTGGCAAGGATCGGCATAGCCTGAGCATGCTCTGCTACCAAGAGGAAGACATGGCGGAAGTGGTTCTCCTACCCAAGCCTGCCTTCCTCACTCCGCAGCCTACTGCACATACTCGTGGCCTACGTGGGCGACGTCGGCTCAGCCGTTGGGCACCTATTCCTTCTTGTGCCACGCATTCCTCCAGTTGGCGCTGACGGCTTCATCTTTGTTTTGTCGATGCTTTCACTCTCCAGTGCGGATGCTTTTCGAGAGTGGCGTCGATATGATTCTTTAATATGCCCTTGTTTCAAGAAAATTGTGATTTTGTAATATTTGCAATAAAGGAGTTATTTATTGTCCAACTTCAATCTTCGCGTATGTCGTAATCCTATCGTCGTGCGAAGAGATGCCATTTGAAGTTGCGCCAAATGGCTTGCTGTCTCACTCCCAGAATCACGATTGCAGCGACTCCACTGCGCGTCGCAGTCATGAGCATGAAGCTTTCGTCCTACTTTAAGGCTGTCAAAGCATTTATAAGACATCTGGTGGATTGTCAGTCTCATATAAAATAGTCTTTTGCAGTCATCATTGGTAAAAAATTTCATACCTGCATCGAGTTCCTTTAAATCACATTAACAGGTGTGTCGCTAGGTGCGTCCATTTCCTTGTAGTTAAACATTTTGGCACATGGTCCATCATAAGGCTTGATGCATCATTTGGATTGTCTTTATATCACTACATAAAATGTCTTATTCCAATTCAGTTTTCAGTTACACTTTAGTGAGCCGGACACTTAAAATATTGCGGTTTTACGTGCCAAAATTGCAATACGGTTGTGACGAACATCGTGGTGGGGGACTCTGGACGAAAGTAAGGTGCGACGCAATTTCGTAAGCCACGTCAGGTCGCAAGACGATGTCGTTGCGTCAGGAATGCTTTCGTCAAGGATGTTAACCTTAATGCCAGTGGTAATATGTATGGTATTGCTTGGAAATTGAGCGCCCGGCTGGGAATCGAGAGCAAAGCTCTTACGAACAGCTGCGATGCTCATGGCGGAAACAGAGCCGCATACGAGTCTCGCAGTGGGAAGTGTAAAGAGTTGCTGGCCCAGAAGGAAACGGAGAGCTGCGCAACGAAGAGAAAAATAGTTTTTTTTTTCACATTACCAAGGTACTCGCACGAATACTCATAAGAGGCTCGTGCAGGTGTTCATGAAGGAACCCGCGGTGTATTGGACTCCAAGTACTACCTCCTATTGAAGTGGACTGTGCCCGTACATTAAAGCTTTATCTGCCTCAGAGTAGGTCGTAGACGAAGGTTTCGCAACACAAGTACTAATGTTTACGCTTGTGGGAAGCCCGACTCTTGTCCTCCATATGTTAAAGGTAATACATCTGTGGTCAGTGGCGTAGCCAGAAATTTCTTTCGGGGGTGGGGGCTCACATTGCAGCTCGGTCTCCTCCTTAAGAGGAAGCTTTAGCTCGGGCGCTCGTACCTAAATACATGAAGAAGGAGAATTCGTTTTTCTCTGCAACCAATGCACCAAATTTGGAATTACGAAGGAACAGCGCCCAAATCTAGCCCAAATGAATGTTGTCCTGAACAATGCACCAAATATGATGAGGTTTGTTGCAGTTAAAAGAAAAACTTTAATTCTAGTGACTGTTGGTTTCGAATTTTTCATTTAGGTTGTCAATTCTTTATTAAAAATTCACCAAAATCGCACATTTTCAGAAATCTAAACTATCGAGTTTAAAACTATGTAACTCGGCAATGAAAAATGATATCACAAATCTGTGAATTGTACCTAATAGTACATATACAGCGCACAAAATTTCTATGTTACACGTGAATCTCAAGAAGTTAACATTATGGAAATACGGCTTTCGCAGAATCCCTGTACACAACGTAGCCAATTCACGTAAGATACGAATTGACACACCAAACTTGTCCGCTTTGACTGTTTTAATAGATGCCGTTTACTGTACAGCGACATGTGTGCTTGATGCAGAGCTATTAGTTTGTAAACGTCATGCTTCTATTTTTGGTGGAAACTTTCAAGTATTTCAAAATATTGAAACAATGTTGAGGCCCTAAATCGAAATTCCGCTTCCAACAGACACTAGAATTCAACTTTCTCTCTCAAATGTAACAAATTTCATTAAAAGCGATCCGGGGGTTATCACAACGAAGCGTTTCTGCGTTTTACATGTGTTTGAATAAGCCGCGTCGGAGTTGGGCGCGAGCTAAAGCTTCCTCTTAAACAATTTGTCTGGGGATCAAATACATGAATAATAACTGCATTGTCATTACTGAAGATGCTGCAAACGTATTTTTGAGCGCTTCACACTGTCAAAACAAGTACAATAGGTTTTTTTCATACAAGAATATACTTGTATGTGCCAAAAATTGTGCCCAAAATAACCGATATGAATGCTTCCATGTTTTTTCTCTATTTAATAAGTAAATAAAACATCACACGAACTTTAGAACTATATCAGTTCGAAACCAGCAAGGCAGTGCATGCCGCTGATATGAAAAATGCAAAGGCCATGAAATTAACAAGCTGAGGCCAAATATTGTAATGAAACTTTGTCATTCCAGAACCTTCTTTATATTCTTGTACATATGCAACGGCCAGTGAAAAATCTCAATGACGCTGTCATTTGTTCCAATGTATTACGCAGGAGCAGCTGTCACCGGTCGTGTATCGTGAGTAATTGCACCAAAATTATAGCCACAACAGATAGCACGTATAAAAAGCAGGAGTTCTGCAAAATAAACGAGGGCGAGTCAAACGAAAGTCAACCAGTGCGAATATATGACAAACGGGGTACCTCATTTAAAAGTAGTCTCCACGATCCTTTAGACATTTGTCCCGTTGTCTAACGAGTCGCGTGATTCCCGTCTCATTAAACATCTTGGGCTGCTGCTTCAAAAAGTCTGCAACTGACTCTTTCACGCCACCGTCCGACACGAATCTGGTTCCCTTGAGCTGTTTTTTCAAATGCTCCAAAAAGTGGAAGCCGCAAGGCGACAGGTCTGAGCTGTATGGCGGACGTTGCAGCGTTTCCCACTTGAACATATTAACCACACCACTGACGTGGGGACGGCATTGTCGTGGAACAAGATCATTCGTCAACTTTCCACGTAGTTTGTTCTTGTTAGTGACACGCAGCCGATCTGGCGTTTTAAAATAACGAATTGAATTGATAGTCTCTCAAGATTTAGCAAGTTCTATCAGTAATAGCGCCTGACGATCGAAAAAAAAAGCGAAAAACACGTTTCCGGCGGAAATGACGGCCTTTCCTTTCTTGGGGGTGGTGAATTCGAATGTTTCCACTGTAAGCTTTGCTGTCGTGTTTCAGGTCCGTAGAAGTGGCATCATAGTTCGTCCTCGATCACAATTGGAGACAAGAAGTCGTCACCCTTATTATGATACCGGGCCAGATGAGTCAAGGCAGCGCTAAACTTCTCCGTCTTCTGGCCGTAGTTCAATATCTTTGGCAACCATTGCGCACACAAGAGCGGATAACCGAGATGTTCATGAATTATGGCGTGAACCGAACCGCGACTGATGTTCACAAGCTCTGCCAGTTTATCGATGCTTATCTTCCGTTCTTGTCTCATCAGCTCATCAACCTTTGTAACTTTGTTAGGGGTGATTGCACGATGGCCTTGGCCCGGTGTTGGATCGTATTTGCAACTGTCACGTCCTTCTTTGAATCGTTTGCTCTAACGCTTCACAGTGGCCAGTTAATGCAATTTCAACTTACACGGCAGCCATACGGCGACTAATTTCTTTTTGGTAAATAACTTCAGCTGTCAAAAACCCCAGGGCACCACGCTGCTCTGCTTCTAGAGCGTCCATCATGTCGCGCAACCATGTTCAACCCAGTGCATGAGAGAATGAAACAACCTTGATACTCACATGTGCGTGTCACTTTTGCAATAGAGAGATGCCTCTGTGTCACGTGCATGCCTCGCAGATAATGGACCGAACAATTATTGTCCGGGCTGGGTTGGCTCCCTTTCATTTTACTCGCCTTCGTCCATTAGAAATGCGAAGATACAATGGAATATACAAATGCGATGATACAGCTTGATAGAAGGCAAAAAGTGTTACTGGAAACAAAGTTCACTGCACGTACACAAAAAACCTCGCAACAGGATATTTAAATATACGTATAAGTCTCCAGTAAATGTACGTATCTAAAAATAGTCACGGTGTACAATGCGTCATACAACGCAAATAAACATGTTGCGCAATCAGATTCACTGCATCCTAGATCCCACCCCCATTCCATCCACTACCCTGATGTATCGCGCGACGGAACGCGGCACGCTTGCTCCCCGCTTTTCCCTTTTGCGCACACAAGACTCAGCCACCATCGTCGTCTCACCGATTCCAGCCCCCCATCCCCCTCACTACGCTTTCACTCGCAGATACAGCATGCGGTGCGCGTTCGCGATGTTATCGCCCTTGGACTTTATACGAAACATGAGGGCGATGGCGACGGCAGGAATGCGGCTGGAGTGTCCATATAACTGCTATCGCAATACTATATAATAAGACTATCCGGCAACTGAAGCGTCCCGTGGCCCATTACTGTCCGCAAAAGAAGAAGTAACAAAATCGAACTTTCACCATACGACAATTCGCAGCGCCACAACGTCCTTTTTTTTTTCTTTTTTGGGGCCGGGGCACAGAAATGAAAAAGCGCAAAGTATGTTGGCCACAATCAAATGCCTGCTTTGGGCACCTGATGTAGCTACCGAAAGAATATCGAAGAAAACGCGAGACGCATGGTCCACCGAGAGCCATGCGCATACTGCTCGGTATCCTACACTGGCGAGACAAGACTTTCCGTAGAGGTTGCACTCAAGCGAACGCGGTGCAATTCGTCGAGTCCCCAAAGTGATGGCGGCGAGGGACGATAGTTTCTTTTTCTCGTCTGCTAGCCAGAAAGTGCCCAAAACTCTGCCAGGCGAAAATCGACTCGGCAAGAAAAAAAAAACGAACGCGCACTGAAGTGCGCCGCGCAGTGGTCGGGGTAACACCAGTTTGTATAAGTGTTCTGTGGTAACACGAGAAAAACGCATGCACTCTGGCTGCCTCTGCAGGCCTCGGGTATAGGGTAGCGAGGACAAAAAAAAAATAGAAGAGGCTCAATGTGTCCTCGCGAATAAAAGTCGAAGTAGAAAAAATAAATAAGAACGTAGTTACCTTGGCTGACATTAGTGTCTTGACATGGATGCTTTGGCGTAGGTGAAAAAAAAATGTTGATATTTTTTATGTGTCTTGACGGCAAAAACGAACCACCACAACACTTCATCTCATCCGACCTTGCTGTTGGCCTTGTCAACTTGTCTGATAGTGTGTTGATTTGGCTTGTCTCGTTGTATGGTCTGATTTAAGACTTTAGAAAAGTCAATGCACCTTTGGCGTTCAATATTTATAGTAACATAAAACCCACCAAGTTCCGCAAATGAAAATCAAAAGCACAACTTTGGAAATGTCAATGCACCTTTCACATCAAAAGTTTATGAGAACTTTATAGCCATAAATTTCGAAATTGACATCCATGCGCTGCGTAGATTCCGCGGCCTCCGCAAGATGCCGTGGCGAGCCCGTTCGCCATCAAAACGCCCTTGAAACTTTGTCCTCGGTTGTGGATCCTTGCGTCATGTGACTCCCGGTGCATGGGCGCTGCCGCGAAATCCAGCCCGAGTTGTCTTTTCGAGCGAAAGAAATGTCTTTTCGAGCGTGAAAAAGACATTCTAGAGAAAATTCAGAATGATTTCCGGCCCCGGCGAATGTTTGGGTGGGCGGTGCATGGACTGCACGAAAAAATTTCGGGGGGGGGGGGCTGAAGCCCCATAAGCACCCCCCCCCCCCCGCCCCCTGGCTACGCCCCTGTCTGTGGTGTTTTATAAGCAAAACGACGATCTGATCATGAGGCACGCCATAATGAGGGACTGGGGATTAATTTCTCATCAGTTGGGGTTCTCTAAAGGGCCCCTAAATCTAAGTACATAAGCATATTTGTGTTTCGCCCCCGTAGAAATGCGGCCACTGCGGCCAGATCGGAACGCACCAGCTCGAACACAGCCGCGCAGCTTATGGGTTTATGGGCTTCCTGAGCTTATGGCTCGAAACGCGTTGCGAATATTAATTGCAAGAAACAATCTGTTTCCCCATTTTGTTACATTTACCTAAACAAAAGAAAGGAGCTACAACGCTGTCACAAAGCAGTGAAAATTAAAGAAAGAACATCAGCTCCATCCGTGCGTCTACGTCCGTCTATTGAGTACAGTTCAACCTTCTTACGTCACTGTATCCGCCCTATACTTATCAAAAGTTACGTGCCCTTGCGAAAATAAAAAAAATAATGAAATTCAGTTCGGAAGCGCCTGCAGACCACAAGTTGACATTCTACTTAGCAATATTGCGTCAGTAATACATGCACGCAGAAGACTAGAATGTTTAGAGCTGGAATGCTATGTGCCCTGAAAATACTGCGATTTCTATTTTCTCCCATGTAACACAGACTCGACACGTTCGCAACAACATTGGAAATACCATACACCGTACATGTTGAGTAACGGATACACTAATAGCTTTGCTCGAGTTATTGCTACACTTTTTTGTTTAATTCTTTGTACCTTAATTCTCCGATCCGTACATGACCGAGTGGTACCTAAGCTTCAATGCTACCACGCGCCCCTGTTGATCGCGGATGAATGTCATCGTCAGTACCAACGCACAGAGACGCTGACGTGCAAGTCCAGCTTTTATCAGTGTTATCGTAGCAACAGAAAGTACCAGACCGGCTCTACAGCACAGGACGACCGCTTACGGCATATGCCCGCATAATTTAATAGAATCATACCATGCGCACTGTTTTTAGTGTCGCCAGAACATCGTAAAGAGCAGCAAGAAGACTCCGCGACCTTAGGTATCCGCAATTGTCGATTTTACAGAGATCCCTCGAAGATTTTTTGTGCGTAAGCATTTTGATGGCAGTAATTAAAACGGGGATATTGGGAACGGGAAGCGTTACGAAGAGGTCAGAGGAAGAAACGGCGTAAGAAAGCAGATGTGCACGGTTTCGTTCAACCTACCGGGTTCAACTATCGAAGAACGAAAGGGGTACGAGAGGTGACATGAGGAACGGTTGCTCAGTAATTTCCACACTTTGTTTTTTTTTCAAACAGGCCACTCATGCTTTGAACAGGCTGGTGTCTTCTTCATACAACCCTCTTCGGGAAGTGGAAGGGAATGCAACACACGTCCTTGGGCTAAGAAGCGGAACCTCCCATTGAGACGTCAAGCGGGGTATACAGGACACTCGAACAACTCTTAAAACTCTGTCGTTTTATCGAATGCAAATTATCTCCGTAATTTTGCGCAAATGTTGGTTGGAATAAACTGTACAGGCCACTGAGTGGTTCTGGCTTCTTCAGGCTTAGCCGGGCTGCAGCGAACGCATATCTGTGGGGTCGGCGCATTTACCTTTATCGCGCACCATTCCTCAGGTAAGCGCAGAAACACCAGGCGTTCAATGGCAATCCGCCGCCCATTTTCTGCATTGTCCCTTTCAGGCATGCATTGTTAACTGTAGGAGCTTGGCTACGTAGCTTCTTTAGATTGCTGCGATAGTTTCGTTACAGTTGAGGCTTAATCGCGCTTTTTGAACGAGAAGCAGTCCGAGGCGATGGCACTTCATCGCACTTTGGCAGCCAGTGATTTTTGTGCAAGACTCACCACGTCGATGTGGAGATGCCCGGTTCCTGTTTCTTCAACAGCGAACCCTAGCACTCCTGCAACAACTACACCGTCGTGGAGGTCAAGCGATTGAAGACCAAATGCCGCGGGACAACTAAGCGCGTGAGTGAGCACAGTCCCAACGGACCGCCTACTAGTAAGTTGCAATATTGCGTCAGTGCCTCTCGACGTGTCAAATAATTCCATAAATTCTCAACACATACCTTGGCTACTCTGGTTCTGAAAGGAATTGATGAGGTGCGTTTAAACACTAAGAACAAATGCCAGCGTTATTTACGATGTCGTAATTGACATAACAGATGAAGAATTCCAAGGGCTTCGGTCTTCAACAGTGAAGGTCATCGACGAGCTTCAAGCTTCTTTTCGAGGGAGACACAATACCTGATGACGTCATGGTAGGCTACGTGAGACACACGGTGCGTCCTTACGTGCCCCAACTACTGCGATGTCGCAAGTCCCAAAAACTTGGCCATGCCAGCGCTGTCTGCAGAGGCCAGATAATGCAAGAGGCTTGGCAATGCAAGCAGCCACTACACGTGTTTATGCGCGGTCGAAAAAAAATTAAGTGCTTGACCAACAAAGAAACACACGAGGCAAATGCCAATAATTGTCCCCAAGAGAAAAGAAGATAAATATTGAACCAAACGAGCAAGAGAAGTATATCACACAAAGGGGTGGCAGCGTCAGCGCAGCACCGGAAGAGACTATCGCGTCGTCGACGTGAACAAGCTGTAGGTCCAAATGAGATTCCCCTGGATCCCATTCCGCAGTTCCAGCGGAAGGTATTTGAATCGGCATCGGTGGCCCTCTCCAAGCGTTATTGCTTCAAGCGAGCAGCACAGGCCTGGAATCGAACGTATGGCCACGCCTGCCGCCGCCCTCAGGGGCCTTGGACTGTGAGCGCCAGGAACGGCAGTGCAACGAAAAATCACCAACGGGCTCTCTCATCAATGTCATGCTGCGACAAGTAATCGACGTCCTGCAGCTGCTACTATCTGGTTTTAACATTCCAGCGGCTCCAAGGGCTGAAAAAATCTTGCAAGCTATAGACATTGTCGTTATCATTATCATCATATTCAACACACCACCACCTCCCTTCCGCTTCATACCCTACCTCTGTTATTTTCCCACAATTCCCTTCAACAGCGAGTAGTAGCAGGTTAGAGGCACTTCATTCACGCCGACCTCTCCCTCTTTCTGCAAGTGAATACTGCCTCTCTCTCTCTAGTCAAATGTGTAGCATCGGGATGTTCAACAACATATGTATTTATTATTTATGGTGAAATAAACATATTCAACACTTTTATTTGCGTCTCTATCTCTCACCTTAACAATTATCACGACAGATTTGCACAAAAGTTCCAGCATGCAAGATGCCATTGAATGTTTCTCCGGCGCTCGGCGTAATCACACCGACACCGACTTCGCATCATCAAAGTTAGATGGCGCAGCGTCTGCAATGAGAACCATAAGAGAGGGCCCCGGCTGTATACACATTTCGGCATCGGAAGTACCACTATATAGCTTCAATGCCAATCGCAATAACGTAGATGTTCATCGTAAGATGAGTTCGGCCGTATATTTTCTTTCATTGTGTTTGTGCCTCACATTTTCAAGATAATTTGAAGTAAGCATGAAAGCGGTGCACTTGAGATACATTAGTAAATATATTAAAACGATGTCAATCTGCACTGTATGTAGCATTGCCTTTCTGGAATGTCAGGAGACACCCTTCTCTGATTACAAAGATCTCTTGCAAATGGTCGTACTACATCGGCATCAGAGGTGCAGACTACGATTGATCTCAGCCACGTATTACGTTTCCTGTATCTCCTCTCCTTTATTTCTGGCTTTCTTTTGAGTACCTTTCTTGTACAGCTTCATTTTTTGCTTCCTCACTAATGAAACCTAAGCAGAAAAGCTTGCCAATTTAATAACAAAAAAATGTCACCATGGTTGTCGATGAAAGCAGCGTATTTGTAAAATATAGTTTCCTCTGCAGTGGCGCGCAAACGTAAAAATATGAACCTCGTTCCGAAAAGCCGGCCTCCATACATCCATTGAGTCCATGAAAGTGCCAGGTTTTCACAAGTGGGTATACAACTATCGTACGTCTGTGCGGATGTTCATGACAATAAACACGTTCCATTCTCGTATTCATAAGCATATTAATAGCGTTGCCGTCGTGTGCGTGCGAGGATCACGTGCGCGTAAAAGACGAAGCGCCCTTCTGCGTTCGATGCTGCACGAGACGCTGCATGAGGGCAACCAGCCAACCGAGCGAGCACTTCGGAGACGATGGCGCCTTCAGCTGCTCTGAATTCCAGCACGCGTTCCCGGATGCCAAGGCACGCTCACGCAAGACGTCAACGGCGCATTGATGTCGCCCACCGTCCATCGCCACTCTGCATCCGACGTCGTGCAGACTGGGCTACGCCGCGCGCATCGACCGACCAGTTTTCGCTCCGGCTGCCTGGGCGCCACAAGGACTGCAGCAGGTCTCCTCGCCACGTCTTCCAGCGCAAGTGCCAACATGACACCATGTCGGCCTGCGCTCGGGGATCAGCAGCAGCACCTGGCAACTGCAGCATCCTACCGTGCTTCTGGCTCCGGCACGAAAGGCTGCGCTCCCCTAGAGCCCTGGCAAGTGACGTTTATTCATTGGCCCTAGGTGTATGTAGCTGCCCTGCTGTCAATATGATTTCATACGCGCAGATGGAACGGTGCGTCACGGGATATCTTCATACTGAGTATAAGATGCGCCATGCTGACTTTGTGACCTTTAACTATTTGGATAGAAAACCGCTTCACAATAATCGTCAGTAAAAATGGAACCGTCGCTCATGTGCCTGTTTATTCATTTTAATCTTAAAGCTGGCGCCTTCGTGTACATAATGGTCATTACGTATCTGTAACAGTCATTTACACGGTTTTACAGAGATTAAGCCCCGAAAAACGTGTAATGAAAGAAGGGCCTCGCTGTGCAGCCTATCTGTCCATCTTTTGTACAGATATTTTGTCCACGCAGTGACCGCTGTTATAAATTTTTATTAAAGAGTGAATAAGAGTAGCAGCTAATAGATGACAAGGTAATAGGCAGTCATGGTAGCCCAGTGGTTATCCTGTCGCGCTCCAGAGGTCGAGGTCATGGGTTCGATCCTAGAGAGCGGGCGCCAAATTCCTATAAGGGCCGAATGCAAAAACGCTCGTGCAAGATAAATTCGGTGCACGGTAAAGGACCCCCGGTGGTAAAATAAATGCCGCAGTGGTGCGACTCATCATTGGAGTGTAGTTCCGGCATGCAACTTCCGGCAGCAAACTGAATCATTTAGAACGACAAAATAATTTGATGTGAATGGCTGCTTGATTGTGTAGTTGCGCAAACTGACCAAATATACATGCTGACTTCGTGCTGGCGGGGCCACGCAGCGGGCTTCGAACGCCCAGTTTTCTCTCCGGCTGCCTGGGCGCCACAAGGACCCCAGCAGGTCTCGCCACGTCTTCCAGCGCAAGTACCACCGTGACGCCATGTTGGCGTGCCCACTGGGATCAGCAGGAGCAGCAGGCGGCAACCCCCGCATGCTACCGTGTTTCTGGCTCCGGCACGAAAGTCTCTGCCCCTGCCGAGTGATGGCAAGTTCTGTTTCTTCATTCGCCATGAGTGTTAACAGCTGTCCTGCCGTCAAGATTATTTGATAGGCGCAGGTCCTAGAGTGCGTCACGTGATCTTTTTATGTTGAATTTGACGCTACGATGGTGTGGTCTCTTTTGAGCGCTTGCATTCGGCAGGTCTATTTGGAGCGCCGCACTCCCATTGAGATTGTGAGGAGGCGGTGCTGCATGCCTGCAACCTCAGAGCGCGACCGAGGTCCGACAGAAGTTCCATCACGTGGCTACTCCCATAGCTCTGGCAGCAGCTAGCACGTTCGGCTGAGGCAGTATTTCTACGGCTCCAATCTCGAGGGGCTCCGCATCGCTGTAAACCGACTTGGGGCGTCGTTGAACCAGCAGAGTGTACTATAATAGGCACCGTGTTGGCCTATTTTCCCTAAGCTATTTGGATTAATAGGCCTCTACTCACCATGAAAAATGTGATGGCATTTCAAGCGTTTATTTTTTATTTTTGAATGTGATGTCTTTGGTTAGAGAATATTCAGCATGTTTGTTTTTTCTTCTTTTTTAGTTATGGGGTTTGACGTGGGGGGCAAAACCACGATCTGCTTTTGAGGCACGCCGTAGTGGGGACTCCGGAGTAATTTGCACATTTTGGTTTCTTTTTAACGTGCACCTACATCTAAGTACACGGGTGTTTTCACATTTCTCCCGCCATGGCTAGGATTGGATCCCGCGACGTCGTGCAACGACGCGGGTTGCAGCGTGTTTGTATAAGTCATTTGCAAAGAAAGGTTAAACCGAAGAAGTGCTTGTGTGTCCAGTCAATCATAAACGTCTTCTTAAAGTATATTTCGTTCATGCACCGATCGCCGTTCTGCAACATCAGAAAAAAAATCAATTATTCTAGCAGCTATGTCTTCGTGAACTTTTCTTCGCGCGACAGCGAAGGCTATGGAACTAAAGCGCAACTTTGGTATCGTTGCAGGAAGAAGTCCCGCAGTTTATTTGAAGTTTTCTTACACTCGAAGAAACACATTGTCTTGTTTTTTACAGCAGCTAAATTGCAACAATGGGTAACATTCAGCAGTAAGCAACTGACATTTTGTTGTATTCATTAATTTTCCCAGTAGAGTTTTCAGATAAGCGAGAAAATAGCCCATTTTTGGCGTCCGTCAAAGTCAAAATGGCAAAGGCAAAATGGCAAAGGCAAAATGGCGGCCGCGTCTTCTGGTGTGTGTTCGTCGCTTGCTGTCCCGCCTGTCGGTTGATCACCAGGTGGTCAAAATTAATCTGTAGTGTCCCCCAATACGGAGCAAAACCCCAGAATTCCCCTTGGCACGTAAAACGCCAGAATTCATTCATTCCGTCTCTGATCTCCCCCGATGGACTGATGACCAACAAAATACTGTTGAGGCAAACAGAACAAGTTTTTACACTGTCCACGTGGAAGCACGCTCACTACGGCATGCCTCATAATAATATCGTAGGTTTGGCTCGTAAAATGCCCAACTTAAATTTTTAAGAAAGACTCAGTAACGCGATGGATCATTTAGTTGAATGCCAAAAGAATTATCTGAAAACTGCAGTTGCGTGTTGTGTTTGCACAGTCTGGCGAAATGTACTAGCCAAACTTTTCCTTCCCATTTAATGACGTGCTCGTCGGGGCACTCAAATCATTTAAGCATGCAGTAATTATAGCCAAGAATAAAAGAATTACGTGCACGCATCCCGACGCCTTGAAATCTCTGACGGTCAACGAGCCGCGAATACGTTGCGGGAGTTTTGTTTTGATGGT